>NC_092809.1:100022359-100329491 GCF_040954645.1 Diabrotica undecimpunctata
TATAGAAAATGGACTCACATGTGCACAAGTCATGTTCTTCTTCTTTTGGCATCATAACGGGTGCTCGTTCTCGAGTTTGGGATCTCGAAATGGGCCTTCCATTTTTCTGCCTTCCTACCGGCTTCCACTGTAACATCTTCTTTGTCGTTTTCGTGTCTTCTTGTCGCTGAACATGTCCCAGCCATGACAGTCTTTGACTTTTCACAAATCTTACAATGTCATACCTTTCATTCAGTTCATTAACCTTGTCGTTTCTCCTGATTCTCCATGTGCCGTCTTTCTCTTGCACCGTGCCATATACTTTTCTCAGTATCTTTCTCTCGAATTTCCTGAGTTGGGCTTCCTCTTTTTTCGGCATTATCGAGGTTTCGCAACCATAGGTTACTATGGGTCTAATCAAAGTTCTGTAGATAGTCATTTTGCTTCTTTTGTCTAATAATTTCGATGTCATCAATATTTTATTAGCATAGTATGTACGATTTCCACTGGAAATACGTGCATTAATTTCGCTAATTACGGAATTCTTGTGATTGATTTCTATGCCCAGATATGTGAAGGCATCCATACGTTCAATGGTATAGTTGTCTATTGCTATATTATTTTCATTCTCAGGTGTTCTTTTGATGGTCATGTACTTAGTTTTTTTTTTTCGTTTCTCCTTTTTTGTGCTTCAGGATCAATTTCCTGAACGTTTCCATTAGTCGTGTCTTGCTTCTACGACATCGTCTGCATATGCAGTAATTTGTACTGTTTTGGTGTTTATATGGCAAGTTACATTGGTTTTTCTCATGACTGCTTCAAGAACTAGGTTGAACAGCATGGTTGAAAGTGCGTCTCCCTGTCTCACCCCATGTTGATTTCAAACAGGGGAGACAGTTCTATCTACTCTAACTGTGGCTTTTGAACCCTGCAACGTCATTTTTATAAGGCTGATATATCTTTTTGGTATACCTAGATTTCGGAGGTCTTCCAGAATTTTGTCTCTTTTCACACTATCAAAAGCTTGTTTAAAGTCTTTATACATATTATATAGTACTATGTCGTATTTATAAGCTTTCTCTTGTATTGTTCTAATATGTTGTCTGTGGTAGCTCTATTTCCAGAAAGGATTTTGATATTACATTTGAAATGTAATTGGTCTGTAATTCTGGCATTCCCTCTTGTCTCCTTTTTTATATATCGGCTGTATAAGACCAGTGGCCCATTCCTCCGGCATTTGCTCCTTGGTCCATACCAACTTTATCAGGTAATGGATTCTTCCCCAGAGTTCGGGTCCTCCATATTTCAACAATTCTGCCGAAACTCCGTCCGTTCCTGGCGCTTCACTGTTTTTAGCTACTTTATTATTTGAACTACTCCTTCATAACTCGCATTTTCGATGTGCTGCTCCGCCGTAAAATATATTGTCTCGTTTTGATTATTTCCATTGTCATTCCACTGCATTTAGGTTTTCCTCAAAGTATTCTTTCCATCTCATTATAATTTTTCTCTGTTAGTAGTTCTCCGTCCTTGTCTTTTATTATTGTCAATTTTGGTCTAAATGACTGTGTGCTTTCTTTTATTCGTTTATAGAATTTTCTGCTCACGTGTCTGTTGTTATGTTCTAGAATTTCTTGTACTTTTTTTTTCAAAGCCTCTCTTTTTTTTCTGCATATTCTAGTCGCTTGTATTCTCTTTTCGTTATACATTTCTCTGCTATTTCTTGCGTTTCTTTGAAATTGGTTAAGCCTAGTTTGCCTTTTTTCCTCTACTGCAGTTCTGCATTCATCATCATACCATTCCGCATTTCTTTGCCTTTTGGTTTTTCCGACAGTTTCCTAAACAGATTCCGTTATTATTGTTTTATTGTTTTTAATTGTGCACAAATCATCATTAAAATAAAACATTAAGTTAAAATCTCAAGTAGTGGAAAGCGATCTATATTCGGCATATTACCCTTTAGAAGCCAAACATACATAAACTCCAAAGAGTAATCAGAAACTAGTATTTTAAAATGTACTGTAAATAAAACTGTACTTTATTGAGCACTTGTTTTAAGAGTTAAAAAATTGTATTTAAAGAATAAGTTTACGATTTTGAGTTTTTATTTACTTTTGACAAATAGTCAAAACTGAACTACCGGAGGGGTAGTTTCAGCTATATAGAGGGGAACATATCGGCTATCCACTAAAATACCCTATAATATTAAAAAAAAAACAAAAAAAAAATATCTTTTACGTGTGTATTTAATTATACATAGCACTTTATCTTAAATTTAATCCAGAAAAATTAACATTAAATTGAAAAACACTTGCAGTTTTTGTAGTCCCCTTAGCAGTCTCCTGAGTAGAAGAGAAACGCGAAATAGCTGCAATGTCTTTTTTTTTCTACTACTGAAATGTTGACTACGTTGACTGTAGAAAACAAAAAATTGTGTTAAGTTTATGACGTAGAAATTTAATCATGTATTTCTTATCCTGGAGAGAAGTTATTTGACCCATATAAAAAATTTCTGTCTTTAAATTTCACGCAAACAAAATTTTTCACATCAATATTTTCATTCCTAGAGATGGGTTCTAAGTCTTGAAAATCTTCTTCAACGTCTGACGAACAATCTTATAAAACAATTTCAGTGCTTGACTCGCTTAATGTTGAAATATTGCTTTTTATAGTGATTGCAACCAAATCTTTTTTAATTGATGCCTTATTCTTTTTTAAGCTTAATCTTTTTTAGCGTTCTGCTTCTAAACTTTGCATTTTTTCGTATTTATGTTTATTTTACCTCAGTGTTTTGTCGGTTACTTCACTTGGAAGAAAATCTGGATCGCTAAATATAAGTCGATTAATCGGCCACAGTCCAGTATTTTTAAATAAACTTGTTATATTTTTAATTGTAAATTCACATTCATATGTGTGCTTAGCCACACGTGCCAGATGTCGAATTGTAATGTCTTTCGCCAGATTTGAAAGCAACCAGTCATGCTGAGCCATAGGTAGGTATGATTTAAAGGGAACCAAATACCGCAACATCAAGTGGCTGAGTTCTGTGTGTGGTATGAGGTTTAAAAGACAGTAAAACAATTCCTTTTTCTCGACATAATTTAATGGCCTGTACAGATATATGGGACTTGTGGTTATGTAGAAGAAGTAGTACCTTGTTTTCCACAGAATATTTAACAGTACTTGCAAATCATTGAAGTACTTTTGGAAAAAGATCAGATGTAATCCACCCTTTTTTATTCCCTAGAGCAATGGCAGATGTTGGGTGCTTATCACCCAAATATTATTTAGGGTTTCTAACCCTAGGATACACGAAGACCAGTGATACTGCTTCTCCAGGTGCACCAACCACCTCGCACACCACGTCACAAGTTCACCTCGGTCCTGTAAAGAAATATGAGCCACTTGTTTTTTGCCTTTCAGGGCAACAACTTTGGCAGGTGACATAACTGTTGTTAACAATGTCTCGTCGGGATTCCAGATCTGTTTGGACTTAAACTTATATTTTTACATGATGCCTGCATATTTTTTTAAAAACGTCTTCGATTACTGGCTTATTGAAAGCCATGGACGTACTAATGCTAGTATTTTCGGGTTTGCGAAGCAATATATCGTTGCGATATCTTCCCATAAAGCAACGTAGCCAATCCAGACCTAAATACAAGATATTTCTGTTAATCCTTAATAATACATAATATTGTACAAAAAGTTAAACAAACCTGCCGTTTAATTTAACTCCCAACTTTTTGGTGTTTTGGTATAGCGCTGTCAAAATCGAAGGCGAGTTTCCTTATCTGTTTATAGTTTAGGCCGTAGTTAATATATATTATTAAATACTCGTTATCGTTTGCAGGTTATGTTTTTCCGACAGGATAAAAAATATTCCTTTAAAACTATAAAAAGCAACAAATTAAACAAAAACTTACCTTAGATGCACTAAATATCACGGTTTAAGATAAAATCTATAACTTCTCTAAATCTCTTCTTCTAATACACTGCCAAAAGACTGAATAATTGTTTTCTTGAGAGATAACGAATTTGGGCGCTAAATTTAACTGTTATTCAGATTTATTGTGAATAGCTAAGTGTACCCTATGACCGTCAATATTTTAAACATATTTTTAAGATTGTTTTTTGAAAAATTGTTAAATTGTTATTTGAAAAAAGTATAAATTTATTTATAACATTAGTACATTATAGTACAACATTTTGAGAGTATTATCTTTTTATAATATTATAAATAGTATAAATTTTGGTACAAAAATATTTAAAATTATGAAGGATGGATCAAGTAGTTTTTGAGATACAGTGAACAGCGACTTAAAAAAATATTCCGAGAAGAACGCGTTTAAAAAAAAAGCTTTTTTTTCGATCCTCACACAGTATCGTTATTCTAGGTCCATATACCGACTGCTTCCTGCTAAAATGTCTAGAGTAACTTTTTGCTCCTGATTTCGATTAACTCTACCTTTTTAGATCTGTTAGAGTAAGTATATTTTGTTTTGTGTTGCTAATTGAACCTTTATTATTGGTAATTAAATAATTACATAGTGAAACATTAAAAAACATGATTAGAAAAAATAAACTGTAAACTATCTGAATTTTGCGTGTATTTTAGTTTGTCCCATTATATAGTTGTTAGGGCTCGTGGTTAATAAAAAAGCTTACTTATGGACTATTTATTTTCGTTGACTTTAGTTTGGTCAATTAGCTAGTATATGTAGATCAGATTAAAATTTAGTGTTATAATAAAAAATATTTTTTTTTATTACAGAACTCTCACGACTGACAAAATTTGTTCCAATGATATCAAAACACCTGGCCTAACGCTCTAGCGTCAAAGACGCATGATCCACAGAAACCGGATTTGTACGCGCATAACGTTACTTTTTAATTTGTGGGCCAAATAGCTCTGTTGGTTTTAAATGAATGAATTACAGGGTCTATGTAGTAACATTTTTTAAATTGTTTTTTTTTTTAAATTGTTTCTATAATAGATAATCATTTTTAATTTTTATAATTTTTTGGATTAAATAGGTATTTTGATTTTGTATTTTCAATTTGAATAGACGAGAATTAAATAATTTATAATAAAAATTATTTATTATTTAATATTAATTAATTGAGAGGATAATACCAAAGAATATATCGCTTTAATTTTGTAAAATATTTACGCCATACATTCTGAAATATTGGTCGTAATTCTTGAGATAAGAAATAAATGTATACAGTATTTTTGTACGCATTTTCTTTTAGGAATTGAGTCACATTTTCTTCGTCAGCTGAAATAGTAGCTCTTATTAATTTATGTGCTTCAAAATTCTCGCATTCGCGTTTTAAATAATATGCAAAAGGCGCTCTTTTAACGATAAGTTGATAGGCTTTATTGTTTATAATTTCATCTATAACAATGAGAACCTATTTTCATTTGAAGATTCAGCACTATGGGCTGTATCTGTATTTGAGTTATCCATCTCAACGTTTTCATTGTTCTTATTTCCTGTTGATATAATTTTATTTACTTGTGGATTTTCTGTAACCTCATTGTTATCGAGAATTTGCAAAGTTTGATTTATTACATTTTCATCTACTATGTCTTGGTTAAATTCAGCTAAAAATTGGTCGATATCAAAATCTATGTCACCGGGATTATTTTATATTTGATTCTGTTTCAATTGAATTAATATTTATTCGACTTAAAGAATCGGCAATATTCGTTTTACCGGGTTTATATTTTATAGTATAGTTAAATTCTTCTAATTTTAATCTCCTTCGTAATAATTTGGAGTTGGGTTCCTTTAAATTAAATAACCATATTAGGGGTCTATGGTCACATAAAATTTCAAAAGATCTGCCGTATAAATAAGGTCTAAACGTTTTACAAGCCCATACAATTGCTAAAAGTTCTTTTTCTATCGTAGAATATTTTTGCTTTGTTTGATTAAGAGTTCTTGAGGCATACGCTACGGGTAAATTATTTGGGACTTTTCCTTGTGACAAAATTGCACCTACGGCTATATTTGAAGCGTCTGTAGTTAATATAAATGGTTTTGAAAAATCTGGATATTTTAAAATAGGGGCATTAATTAAAAGTTCTTTAAGACGATTAAAAGATTTTTTAAATTCTGGAGTGTGTATAACTTTTGCATGTTTCTTTAGACACATAGTTAAAGGTTTAGCTATTTTGGCGAAATTTTGGATAAATCTTCTGTAATATCCTGCTAATCCTAAAAATGACTTTATTTCTTTTTGTGTAGTAGAAATAGGAAAGTGTTTGACTGCATTTATTTTATCTGTATTTGGTCGTACTCCGTCTTTTGTTATAACATGATCTAAATATGCCACTTCTGTTCGTAAAAATTCTGACTTTTCTAGCTGTATTTTCAAAATTAGATTTTCTTAGTCTTTCAAAAATTGCTTTGAGTCTTTTAACATGTTCTTGCAATGATGAAGAAAAAACAATTATATCATCTAAATGTAGGTATATATAGCAGATTTCGTTCTGATATCCTCTTAATACATTATTCACAACTTTTTGAAAAGTAGCTGGGGCGATTTCGAGAAAAATTATTTCTATTTGAAAATGAAGAGTATTGTGAATTATTATTTGAATTTCTATTAGAATTATTATGAGATCGAGAATTATTAAAATTTGAGGGTCTCGTATTATTACTTTGATTTTTGTAAGAAATAAAATGTTCCTCTTCTTTAGCGAAAGCCATTGCTTGATCTATGGAATCAGGATTCTTTAATCTGACTACTACCTACATGTGATAATTAAGACCATTTATAAAAGTTTTAAGACAAAGATCTTCATACCTATTGTTAAATTTTTAATATTTTTACATTTAATTGGTCATTATAGACATATTTATTTTTGAACATAGAATGCTTCTAGCATCCTGGATTCTTAAACCAAAATTTTGTGCATTTTCGTTTCTTTCTGGTTTCATTGAAATTATATCTTGTATTAAACAATAAATTGATCTCTGGTCAGAAAATGTTACTATAAGAGAATCTTTAACTTTTTCCCAAGAATCAAGTCCTGTTCTTGATGCGATAAGGTCTGCTGCTCTGTCAGTTAACTTACTTAAAACAGTATCAAAAAGACAAACATTTATAGGGTTATTTGCATCTCGATTGCTATGATTAGTCAACAAATTTTCACATGATTTAATAAATCTATTTAATTGTGTCGGATTGCTATCAAAAGTAGAAATATTTTCTGCTTGATATTTAATTAATTGAAAATTAGGTTGAGTCATTCTCGTTAAATGTTAACTTTACTAAATGATCTAAAATGTTCTCCACAGTGAATCAAAAATATATAATATATAGGTAAAATACGGATTTTGGTAAAATAGGAAATACTTACATGAATATTTTCATTCTCTATAGACTTCAGACTATTTTTGTTCTTCCGTCTGCACCAATAGGATTCCGGACGATGCTGGTTCCTTATCCCTGGTCTTGGTTTCTCTAATGGGTTGTGGACAATGTTTGTTCCTAGCCCTGGACGTTTGGCTGTTACCGTACCCGAAATATGGATTTTTTTTCGTTAATTTTTAAAAAGAAAAATTGCACACGAAATTCGGCAAGGTTTATACGAACACTGAACAATTTCGAAAAATCCTACTGACTGCGTCAGTTACGAATGTCAAAGCCGAAAACGGGTTTTTAAAAATTATTTTCGTAACAAAATTTATTTATTAGGAACGTACAAGTATGGTAACAACTACAAAACAAAAAGCTCTTAATCTAATTTAACACTGGTATATATAGTCTTTCTATATGTCGTCACACATAAGATATTCAAAGGACGTAACTCAAAGTCCCGAAAACAACAAAATAAAACACAGATATCCTGACACTTCTTTATTTGTATAATTTTCTTTGGTAAAGTATTGGCAACAAATATCCTCCTCCTCTTCATTCCTTAAGCCCTTGTCAGGGTGTGGGTGGGGAGTGGGGACACTCTAAACTAAATATTTTTAGCTTGCTGTCTCCATTGGCTGCGATCCTGTACCAGACGGAAAACTTAATCTTCTCATCCTGTTGGAGATCTTTCTATTGATAAGCAAATATAGATGCCTTTATATTCAGTAGTACTGGTTTTTGTTATAAGTGCAAAACCTTCTAAAATACTTTTCCTTAAAGGACCATCTGTAGATAATAAAGTGTAAATTCTAGCATTTCTGCGATCTTGCTCTTCAGGATCATCACAAATTAGTATGTAACTATTGCTCAGAAGTAGAAGGTCCATGAAAATCTAAAATAATGAAATATTATTAAATTTAAGAATGTATGACTTTTTTATAAAATTAAGAGTCTTTTTTATAAGACAACTCTTAGAAATGCAATTATAAGCGTTAAGAGTTTTAATGATTTTAAAATATATATAGTATATAAATAAGATTTATTTTGGTTAAGATTTAAAGGTAATTTAACTACAGAAGCAAAATGTACAAAATAGTATTGAGTTTGTACTTACTAACAAAAGTTTGGTATCATTAGGTGTCGTTCTTACCTGGTTCTTGTAAAAATAAACTCCTAATCCTCAGAATAGCCCTTTGTCAAACTTTAACTTTTTTCACGCATCCGCAAAAAATATTCTTTTGATTTTTTCGGTTTGGAATACTATATCATTTTGGTATTTTACCTTCTTCTCTTTTAGCAATGTTTATAATAAATAGTTTATAATAAAAAGTGTGAAAATTTCAATTTTCAAAGTTGTTTTTTATTTAAACAAATGGAAATTCCGCAATTTTTTTTTTGAAAATAGCTTAAAATAATGTACTTATATTTTCAAGATTTACAAAAATTTTTCCCGCAACCGCGTGGCTAATAAACGTATCGGAACCGTTTATTAAATTTATAACAATTTATGTATACTGCTTTTATCTCCTATTTCTAAAATTTGGGATACAATGTTTTTATGAGGTCATTTACATTTGCAAAGGCGTGGATTACAATGTTGCCACTTACGCACTTATACAATTTTCTTTTCGGTGGATACTCAAAATTCTTTAGAAATAATTTATTGTAAAATATTAAGGTGATTTTAGCAGAATTTGATACAATATTTTTTTTGGAAAACATTGCCTAGTATAAAAAATCATTATTTGAGTAAATCTGCAAAATTACTGAAACCATGGCAATAGCACTTACATCAACGTCATACGGCTCTTGCTATGTCATACCCCCACCTAACGTGACTAGTAGCGCCGTCGCCATTACTAACGGCTGGCCCATGCAATTCACTCTCCCCATTTCTCTTATTTCACTTACACTACTATTTGTGGTGTATACGGCGACATAAGACTTTTATTTCAATCGAACCGTCTATTGTACCTACTTGGTGTATGACGGGAAGTTTTACACCAAGGTACCCGACACCTTGTTCCGTTATGTAAGTAGGTATACTTGAAATAAACTTACATCATATTAAAATTTGTTTACTCTTTACCAACCTTCTAACTACTTATTGTAGCATTCTTACTTTTCTGTTTTTAGTGGTTAGGTAACTTGTTATACTTCATTCGCTTAGCTCGGGCATATTTTGACAGATTCATTGTCGGAAACCTACAACACAATAATTCCTACTTCTCAGTATTAATAGCTCAAGTATACTACTATTGCAGACTTCTTTCTTTGAAAAAAGAAGAATTATTCTAAATAGTGGAAGTGTATACTAAACCCATAACATTTTGGGTAGTATATATTTAAAAGATATATTTTAGTTGTTATAATTTAACATAACTATTTATTATATATGGTGCAAATAAATAAATATTGATTGTCGGTAATTTGTAAAGCTCTATTTTATATAGTATTTAGTTTGTTTACTATTAATATTGGCTATAAGTACGTGTGCTTGGTTGTATAGTAATTTCCAGCCACTTCGAGTCTGTCAAAAAGTAACTAACTTCGCAACAAAACAATTACTAAATTCACTAGACAGTTCGGACTGGAGATAGCGAACCGAGTATAACGTTTGGACCTGATGATGGGGTGAATTTGTAGAGTCCGAAACCGCTCGTTGTAGTTACAATAAAACCAAGTTTTTATTATTTTTTCGGTTTGTTGGGGATGACAGGTTTTGACGTGGCTTCAAGTGCCTTTAATTTTACTAACCCTAAGATTCCTGAGTCTAAATTATCGGTCGTTGGTTAATGTAAGCTTGATTTTCCTGGTTATAGCTTATTGGTGTTAATTTTCCGGTTTGTCGTTTACAAAGTACATTCCCCTTAATAACAGCACTACGTACAGGCCTTAGATGCCCTTGGCAATGCATTAAGCTTGCTGGACACAATTATTTGAATTAACTTGTTCATTTCTTAAGTATCCTCCCAATTTATATTTGACGCCGGTCAATTATAGATATTTTGGATATGGCTATTAACTAAAATTACAATTGTTTATGTAACTAAAAATCAATTCAATCCGTTAATTAAATGCAACATAAACGTTGTGTTATTTTGATTCTATTAAATCAAACTAAGCAATAAGCAGCATTGTTGTTTAAAAAATGTATTTGGATTTAAATAATTTTTTTCTGTATATTAAGTGCTTACAAGCAGGCGGCTATAATGAATTATTTTCTACAGCTAACTAATTTCATTCGGCGACAAATTTAAAATATAGGTTCTGAGTTTTAAGCAGCAAATTAAAAAAAAATTGGGATACAATGTTTTTATAACGCCATTTGCAATAGTGGATTACAAATTACAATGTTGTCACTAATACATTTTTTTTTCAATGGATACTCAAAATTCTTTAGAAATAAGTTATTGTAAATTTAAGTTATAATTTTAGTACAATTTGCTGCAATTTTTTTTTTTGGAAAACATTTTATAGTATGGTCACAGGTATGGTATAATCATTATTTGAGTAAATATACAAAATTAGTGAAACCATGATAACAGCACCTACATCAACGTTATACGCCTGTTGCTATGTCATACCTCCACCACAGAATAATAAACAATCAGAATGCCCACTCTTGAAAAAATAAGTCAGCGCATCTCGTTCGCGCAGACGCGTTTAGTTTTAAACGGAACCAGGCTGTTCAGTGACATTTTATCTGGTGTTATACGGCAACTATAGACATAATATGCACTATTTTATTCGTACTTTTAGTTGAAGAATACATTAAATTATTTCAAATGTACTAAATTATTAATCTCTAAAAATTTAAATTACAGTTCTGTCGTAGCTTGTCACAAATTTTTCAATTCAAGTCTATGTTTCCGTTTAAAATATGGCGATCGCGTGCTGACAAACTTCAAAGGCGACATCTGAGAGTGGGCATTCCGATTGTTATTTATTCTGTGCCTCCACCTAACGTGACTAGTAGCGCCGTCGCCATTATGAACGGCTGGGCCCAAGCAATTCACTGTCACCACCTGTCCTATTCTACTTACACTACTACATATTTGCAATGAATGACATATAATACAGTTATGTATAGTGGCTTTCCTTGTCTAAGATTTGTGGTATAGTCAGATTCAGATATCTCTGGGTATAGTCGATATAAATATACTGTGGTTGGTAAATCATTACGGGGTTGTCGTTCTCTAGAAATTTTCATCCTGAATTCTGTGGATGCAAGCCAATAAAAAGAAGAATAGCATTCTGTGATAGGAGGTGACAAAATTGACAGTGACAGTGACAGTGACTAGTGATTATAAATTTAACCGGGAATTTGGGAAATAGAGTATTTGTTTTTCTATTTTTATTTGTTCAAAACAAAAATATAAAAATGAGTGATTATCCGGATCCCGAGGAAGAATTTGAATTGATGTATGGAGATGAACTAGAACTTTTACGAGAAAGAGGTAAATATATAAAGTATATATCATTTGTAGGTTACATATTTAAAAAATTTCAGAAATTGATGAACTACCAACAATTACATCAAAATCACAACAAACAAATACTCAACGCACTAATGCAAATGATGTCCAATCGTCACAATCGACTGTTAATCCCTCATTATCCTTGTTCTCCCCCGAACCCTCAACTAGTCATGAAAATGTTGATTTATTTCCACCTTTGGAACAACTGACCCAGGATTCTGTTACTAGAAAGAGGACAGCGGATGAGTTATTTGGAGATATTGGTAAGTTAATCTTGTTTTATTTATTGTTGTAAGATCGTTAGGATACATTTACACTAATAGGCAATATTGAAACAATACTTGCTTGATACTGCTTGTTTACAATATTCCTTAATGAAACTCTTAAAACTCTTAACAACTGCCAATATAAGTACAAAAGTATGTATCAGTATATATAAATAATATAAATATAAAAAAACCAGAAAGTCATGCCAGGAAAATTAAAAAATTTTATTTGTTTTCTTGACCTCACTTTCTCAGCAGCACTGTGCTTTTTAATCTATAAAATGTTACTAATAAATCATGTTGTAGGGGATCTGGATTTTGATGATTTTGATGGTCAACCAACCAAAAAACCTAAATCTGATGATGAAGAACTTAGAGAATTAATGGAGCATATAATACTATTACGAAAACTAAATGCTGAAAAAAGCAATATGCTTTCAAAAAGCAAATCGATTTCTACAAATACGGCTGATAGAGACAAATACAACATAAGTCGTAGAGTTCCTCAGTATCCATTTGTAGGAATTAGTTGTCATGATGGAGAAAGAATTTATATTAGATTTCATTCTGAGGAATATGAAAAAGAAGAAATACAAAAAATTGTTATGGAATCTTCAGGAAAAGACATTTTAGGTGAAAAGCGTAAAGTTATTTGGGATGAAGCACAAGTTTTGGTGAGATATTTTGTCTTTTACATTTTTTTTTCTTTATAGTTGTATGCATTTTTTGTATGTTTTGCTTTCATAGTATGCAAATTGATAATCTTCTTCAAACAGTACTTTATTGTATGCTATAAATTAAAAATTTATATATTAATAGAAGTGTACATGTGCCACTGATTGACAGTAGAATGACTTGAATGTGAAAGTGAGAGCCCAAGTGAAGATGGTTGGCACACATTAGTCAATTAAGAATCCCCCAATGTAAAAGGATTGGGGAGAATTAGCCTAGTAATTGTGGTAAAGAGAATGATGAGGATGATTTTTAGATTTTTGCTGCAAACTTTCCTATATATTTTGAACTAATAAGTTAATTTGTTTCAGATAACTAAACAAATAAGTATGGAAGATGAAGTAATGGATATTGATGTAAATAGAATAGAATCATCCAATCCCACTAGACAGTTGTGGACTGATTTATACAGGCCCAGAAGATATGTGGAACTTTTAAGTGATGAAAGTACAAACAGAATTATGCTAAAATGGTTAAAGCTTTGGGATAAAGCTGTTTTTAACAGGAGACCTAAGATACATCCTATCAAGCACACTGATCCAAATAGCAAATTTAAATTTTCGAAATTTGAGTTAAACACTGAATTAGATGAACATGGTAGACCTAAATATAAAGTTGCTTTGTTATGTGGACCACCAGGTTTAGGTAAAATGTTTTTTTTATTACAGAGATATTCTTTACAAAAACAGCTCAAAATTTTTTAAAACCCCTTAACATATGTGCCCATCTCTAGCACGATTGTGCCTATTTTGTACACGCTCGGCTGGCAGACAGGAACCTTACATTTTTCAAGCCCTAGGAATCTGGTATTTGTATAGAAACATATAAATACCTAAATAGTTGTATTACCTAAATACCTTTTTTTATTGCCCAACCAGTGTTGAGTCATTGTAAAATGATATTTATTTATCTAATAACTTGCAGTCAGAACCATTGATAATTGATAGAGATTTAAAATTTTGTTTTTATACAAAATGTTAGTTTATCTGAAGCGAATTACGTTTTTTTTTTTTTGGAATTTGATTGATAAGTTAATTTTGTATATAATAATCAGTAAATATGAACATAATGTTCATGTTTTATTTTACTAAATTTATTTCATTCTAATTTTTATGCATCCCCTCAGTTGGCAGGCATAATAATAAAACACAAAACAGATACATATGGAACTTTACATCTGAATCGTAAAAAGAAATAATTAAAGAAGGAGGAAAGGGTTTCATTTGAAATGGGCAAAGTAATGGTGCTAAAATTTTTTCGACATTGGAAATTTGTACGGGAGTAAATCTGCAAAATCATTACATATGTAAGATGTAGGTAAGAGAGAGTCAGAAGATATATTTTCTCTCTCGAGAATGTATGACCGAGAACTGTCAATTTTAAAATACATTACTGTTATGTCTAATTGGCAAATTTTTTGCGTGTTTTGTTCATACGCTGATGTGAGTTTGAATCCCAATACGAATTTCCCTTTTTATTTTTGAAATATTTAAAAACCCATGTTAATCTTATTAAACATATGTAATATACGCAAAAATGCGAAATATTAAAATAAAATGAAAATTTACAACATAATCCGAGTTGTTGGTTTTTTATTTTCATCTTCCACAAACATTTTTTGAAGTTATACTTCTATACGCGCGTTTGACGTTGGAAATTTGTACGGGAATGAATCGGCAAAATCATTACATATGTAAGATATAGGTAAGAGAGAGACAGAAGATATATTTTCTTTCTCGAGAATAAAAATTTTCCTTTTGTAAATATATTTAATATTTAATAATATTATTATTATTTTTTTATTAATATTAATATCATGGTAAATTAAACATATGCGTAAGTAAGTTATGAATATTGCATTTTAATTTGTATTGTATTATTATATTGAATTATGTTGCAGTGTATTGTTTTGTATTTTTATATTAATAACAAAATAAACAATAAATTTTACTGCAGAGTATGTGTAAAAAATTTTTTTTTGTATTCAACTCCTTTCATACATATATGAAAATAAAAATATACATTTTCATCAAAATATTGATTCAATCCTTCATTTACTATACTCCTATTACAGGACAAATGTTGTTTATACACAGCAAACGATGCACCATATACCTATATACTTAATTCTGTTTCTCTTTCTGCTCTCTTACCTATAGCATTACATATGTAATGATTATGCAGATTGACTCCCATATAAATTTGTAACGGCGAACGCGTGTATAGAAGTATAACTTCCACCGGCAGTCCCACTGGACTGCCACACCCGTTTTTTTATAATATAAGGTACAGATAAGACATATGTTTGTTTTGTATCTATATTTCTTGAGTAAGTATTAAGTTAGTGAGCAAATGGTAAAAGTAAGAAATAAATAATTTGAGACAATGACTGGTAAGCCTGGAATCAATGTGCTAAGCTATTTTCCTCGCATCATTTTTCTTTCTACTCTAATGTTTTTATAAATGCTAATTTAAAAATCAAAATTATTTTTTTTTAGGTAAAACCACACTAGCTCACGTTGCTGCTAGGCACGCCGGTTACAATGTGGTGGAAATTAACGCTTCTGATGACCGCAGTACAGACGCCTTCAAAACTTTACTGGAAAACGCAACCCAAATGAAATCTGTAGTCGATAGAGATGGAAGACCTAACTGTGTTGTTTTTGATGAGATTGACGGAGCTCCACAGACCTCCATAGACTTTTTAATAAAATTCATCAATGGAGCTGCCGTTACCAAGGCCAAAAAAGGGAAGGCCCAAAAGGAGTTTATTCTTAAACGGCCTATAATTTGTATATGTAATGACGTTTACGTTCCTGCATTAAGACCGTTGCGGCAAGTGGCCTTCGTCGTACATTTCCCATCAACTTCGAGTACTAGATTAGCTGAGAGGTTAATGTGGATATCAAGGCGAGAACAAATAAAAACTGATTTGGGTGCTATGATGGCTTTAGCTGAGAAAAGTAATAACGATATAAGATCTTGTTTAAATGTGTTACATTTTTTTAAAGCTCAAAATAAGGCTGTAGGACTATCTGATATTTATAAAGTTAATATAGGAGAGAAGGACATGCAAAAAGGTAAATTTATTATTTTATTTTATTATATATACTTCGTTTGTGTGATTCGATCTTATTATATAAACTTCCACCCTAATATTTAGTGTCACATAAAAGATAAAATTTGTTTTCTTAATAAACATCTTAATTATAACGTTTTTTCAGGTTTGTTTACCGTTTGGCAAGAAATCTTTCATATAGTTCGTCCAAAAGTAAATCCTTTAGTTCATCAGACAACCTCGTCCCATAAACAAATGATTCAAGCCAGGATGACGAAAGTTTTACAAACCATTTGCTCGTTTGGAGATTACGACAGAGTAGCACAAGGTGTTTTCGAGAATTTTTCTCATTTAAAACTAAAGGATTCTACGTTACAAGGAATAAGTCAAGCAATGGACTGGTTCGTTTTTAGTGATATTTTAAATAAGCAGATCTATTCTTTGCAAAATTATTCGTTAAGTTCGTATTTGCCGTACGCTTTTGTTGTTTGGCATTTTTTGTTTGCTACTCCTCAATCGCAGAAGTTAAATTTTCCCACTATGGGATACGAGGTGAGTTATTAAAATATTTTATACAATATTCAGTTAACCAAATTTAGTTCAAATTGACTTAGGTCAAAATAATCATTTTCAGCAATTATGAGCAGGTTTTTTATTTAGCTGTAGCTTAACAAACCTATTCACAAACCGTAAAGTTAGTCACCTTAACCCGTTAGCGCCCAGCGTCCTCGTTTGACAATGGCTTGTTTAGGTGGGGATAAAACAATGTCTGCGTGAATATTTGGTGATTGCTTACCGCAGTGGTTTAGTAGAAGCACTATCGTAGACAGAAGTGTATGTGTCTGCGCTTTATTTTTATTTGACGAGATACTGGCCCAAGGTTAAAAGTACGATTTTCAAGTTTATTGAACTATACTTACATCGACGTGCATAACTTTTTTACTTGCAAAGGTGAGTTCTAAAAATTTGTATTTTTTATTAGGTTAGATCCACAACTTACACAAAAAAATTCAAAAATGACTGCCCAGTAAAAAAAATGTCAAAAAAATTATAAGACTATTATGCGTCCTCAAATGAGGACGCTGGGCAAATTCATATATTTTGTGTAAAAAGTCTATACGGGTATTTTGATTAACTAATTGTTTTTTTCTATTTTAGGATGAGTCGAAGATATCTTGAAGAGGCCATTGAATATTTAAATTCTGAACAAATAGATGCTGATATAGCTGCATTGACCCCCCGAAGTCGATGATTTAACAGACGAGGACGAAATCAATGACGATGAATTAGGCGTTGCTGAGGTGGGAGACATACCCGGAGGGACTGAAGTTTTTATTGAGGAAGAAGATGATCAAAATCTTGATGATGAAGATGACTTACCACTTGTACCAATAACCAAAAGGAAAAAATATGAATCCAAAAAACCGTTTGTACCTAACTGGAGTAAATCGGATCCACAATATGAACACATTGAAAATGAAGGTGCTAAAGAAGTATATGAAAATGTAAAGAGGCAGGTACGTCAATACACTCCACTACAAATTTTTGAAATGTTTTTTGATGAAGTTGTTTACAACCATATCATAACAGAAACACAACGCTGTGCTACAGAGCAAAAAAATAAACATGGTTACTCAATAACAGCTGAAGAAATTAAAATTTTTATTGGATTTCTAATTTTTACTGGATACCACCAATTACCCAGCGAGAGGGACTACTGGTCTGAACAAGAAGACTTGGGAATACCGCTTGTAAAAAATGCATTAAGTCGTAATGCATATTTAGACATAAAGCATCTAATCCATTTTGCAAATAATTCCGAAGCTGACAATAACAAACATGATAAGTCATTCAAAATTAGACCTTTGCTAAATATTCTAAATGCGCGGTTCCAACAATGGGGAGTGTTTCACCAACATCTATCAGTAGATGAAATGATAGTGAAGTATTACGGCCATAATTCACTAAAACAATTCATTAGGGCGAAACCAATTCGATTTGGTTCGATAATGGTTATTGTTACAATTTTGCTCTTTATTGTGGAAAAGCTTTGGGAGAGGAATCAACTGAGCCTTTAGGTACAAGAGTTGCTTCTAACATGCTGAGTATCGTAGAAAACCCACAGAGACATATTGTATATTTTGATAACTTTTTAGTTATAGTCTCCTTTGCCAATTAAAAGAAAAGGGGTATCGTGCTACGGGAACTATTAGAGAAAAGCGAACTGCAAAGTGTCCTACTAAACAATCAAACGACCTACAAAAAGAACCTCGAGGCGCGTATGACTGGTGCTTTAACAAAAACAACAAAATACTAATATGCAAATGGAACGACAGTAATTGTGTTTCTGTTGGAACTAACTATGATATGGTTTTTCCCACCAATCAGGTTCAACGATGGAGTAAGAAGGAAAAAAATAAAGTACAAGTGAGCCAACCATCCGCTTTTTCCAATTATAACAAACATATGGGTGGCGTGGATCACCATGACTGGCTATTAGAAAAACACCATATATCTGTCAGAGGAAAAAAATGGTATTGGTATCTTTTTACACGAATGATAGATATGGCTATAGTAAATGGGTGCGTGCTGTATAATATGATACATAAAGGAGAAAAAAATATATCCATCAAAGACTACAGGCGACAAATAGCTACTTCGTATCTAAAACGTGGTCATGGCGTAAGAATAAGCAAAGGTCGACCACTTAGTCTTCCAAGTACATCAAGAAGCAATATCTGTGAAGACATTAGATATGATAGTAAAAATCACATTATAACAAAACGGGAAAATCAACGAAGATGTCAAAATCGAGACTGTACGTCAACACCACGAACATATTGCCAAAAATGTAATGTAACGCTTTGCGTATCAATTTGTTTTGAACAATTTCATAAAAAAATATAGGATTTATATAAACATTTTTTATCTCCATAGTGTATAATATGCAAATAATTTGAAAAACAACTAAATAAACTTATTTTGTTAAACTAAATTTTGTCTTTAATTTTATAGTAGTTGAGCCCAGCGTCCTCAAATGAGGACAGTTGTTTTTCCAAAAATTTGAACACAAAAAACAAAAATTTTGATAGGACATCATTTTGTACCTCAAAATATATTACGAAACAAAAAATTACGTTACAAATGCAAACAAAAAAATAATTTGGGCGTTAATGGGCTAAGGTTGATCTACGCCCCCCAAAAGACAAACTACACATTCAAAAAATTTGAGAAGGTATATGTGATAACTAGAAGTATTTTGACAAATTTTAAGAAAACTTTATGTTTTCGTTTTTGAAAAAACTATATATATATATATATATATATATATATATATATATATATATATATATATATATATATGAAAATTACTTTATATATATTTATTAGCGAGTATAAAAGCAGCCACACAGGGTAAGACCGGTTGTCACTCGACACTGAGGAGTAGGCAGATTGAGACCCCCAACTCGAACGGATCCGTATCACTCTTGATAATGGTTCCAAAATGTGTGCCGAAACGTCGAGTAATAAATTCTCAACGCGGTTCTTCCCGAGAACTAAGTAATTTTCATTCATCTGACCGCGGAAATTTATCCGAACATATATATATATATATATATATATATATATATATATATATATATATATATATATATATATATATATATATATATAATGAACCAGAAGTATTTGCTGACAACGTAAGGAAGTAAACGTTAAATAGTGGGTTTGCAGCAATAAAAAATGAAACGTGTACTCTTTTAAATTTTTATTCCAAGCTTTCGGACATTGGTTATGTCCTTCATCAGGGAGCTACAAATGTGATGAATAAATTGTTGGCGTTGGTATAATTAATTAAAAAATTCACTACTTACAAACTTAATGAGGTTGTATCAACGAAGATGTATTATAATGTTGATAAAATTTATCATAGTCTCTCATCTTTTTTCAATATATAAAACCTATTTTTATGTTTAAAAACTTTAAAAATTACTGTATATCCAAAAACACTTAATTATTCTAAATAAATACATGACATTATTCTGACAAAATTCTTTTAAATGTCAATTGATAAATTATTGTTTATGTTATTATTGCATTTATCTAGTAGTAACAAATAGGAGAACATTTCATTTAGATGACCAATATCTGTTCTGTGATTCATTGCATTATTATTTTGGCAAATGTAGGCCATTTCAAGAAAAAGTCTTTTGGTGATGTTACTTTCCTGTTCTACTACTTTGATGTTATTATAATCTATCTGATGTCCATTTTTAAATACATGTTCACCCAATGCACTTTTTTCAGAATGCAGTCTATTATCTGACTTGTGGGATGTAATGCGGTCTTTAAGGCATCTTGATGTTTGACCATAGTATACTTGTTCACATGATCCGCACGGTATACAGTAAACAACATCCGTTAAAGACAAGAATGCGGATTGGTCTTTAAGTTTAGAAAAAACTTTGTTAACTGTTAGTACCGTTTTATGTGCAATTTTGATATTATTAATTGATGAAAAAATTCTACTTAGTTTCTGTCCAATGTCCTTAATGTATGGAAGAGATACATATCTAATTGTAGTTTGTTTTGGTAAAGGATCTACAGGTCCAATTCTATCTTGTGATACAGACAGATTTTCTTCGTTTCTTAAATGACTAGTTAAATTTTGTGGAGTGTTAAACAAAATTTACTGGTTGATTGGTATAGAAAACCTCTCAGTTCAGGCAGATATCTCAATTAGTGGTCATACCATAAATATTCAATGAAACTTAATTTAGTTAAAGAAATGAAAAATCGTGTCCTTAAAATCAACGATACCGCTTTCCATACAAAAAATCTAAAAATCCTTTATAACCTATTCATTGAAAACTCATACCCAAGTATACTACTAAAGAAAATTGGCATTACAGCCCGTTATGAGCCAAAGCCTTCTTCAGAACAATCTTCCATTCGCCCCTGTCTCTGGCAACTCTTCTCCATGCTTTAACTCCGATGGATTTTAGATCATCCTCTATGTTATCTTGATACCTAAGTTTTGGTCTTCCTCTAGCTCGTCTTCCGACTGGTCCTCTTCGCTCGAAAATTTTTCTGATCGTTGCATCTTCATCTCGCCTAATTACATGTCCTATCCATCGAAGGCGTGCTAATTTAATACATTTTACAACGTCAGGTTCCCCAAAACTTCTATATAACTCAAAGTTGTAGCGCCTACGCCACAAACCCTGTTCTTGGATTCCTCCATATATTTTCCTTAGAATTTTTCTCTCGAAACGTTTAAGCAATTCTTGGTCGTTCTGTGTAAGTGACCACGTTTCAGACCCGTATGTTAACACTGGTTTTATTAGTGTTTTATATATGGTAACTTTAATTTTTCTGGGTAGTTTTGGGGTCATATGTTTCCTCAAGCCATAATAGCACTTATTGGCAAGCACTATTCTTCTTTTAATTTCTTTCTTTCGCTGACATTGTTGTCTTTGGTCAGCAGCGAGCCCAAGTGGACGAAAGTGTCCACACCTTCCAGGTCCAGATCATTAATTAATAATCTAGGTATCTGGTTGCTTGATCTAGTACAATACATATACTTGGTTTTCTGTGCATTCATTTTTAAACCTATTCTAAGTGCAGACGCCCTTAGTGATCGAAATGCTTCGATCAGAGATTCTGTGTACCTAGCAATAATGTCTATGTCATCTGCATATCCGACCACTTGTACAGATTTATTAAAGACGGTGCCATTCGTATTAATATGGCACTCTCGAACTATTTTTTCTATTGCAAGGTTAAATAAGAGACACGACAGTCCATCTCCCTGTCTCATTCCATTTTTACAATGGAAGGGTCTGGAAAAGTCGTTTTGGATTCTGACTACACTCTCTACGCCTGTGAGTGTAAGTTCCGTTAGTTGAACAAGATGAAGCGGCATTTGAAATTCCACCATAGCCTGTAGAAGTTTTTGTCTGTTGACTGAGTCGTATGCGGCTTTGAAATCCACGAATATGTGGGTGTCGACTCCGAACTCAAGCGTTTTCTCAAGAATCTGCCTGACTATGAAGATTTGATCCGTTGTTGATTTATTGGGTCGGAAACCGCACTGGTAGTTTCCAACTATTTGTTCAGCATAGGGGATCAATCTTCTGTACAATACGTTGGACAATACTTTATATGTCACGTTAAGTAGGGTGATGCCCCTATAATTATCACACACCATCATATCTCCTTTTTTGTGAAGAGGGTGCATTACACCTAATTTCCAGTCCGCGGGCGTTTCCTTCCGTTGCCAGATTTTGGTTACTAATTTATGCATGTGTTTAAAAAGGGTGTCACCACCATTCTTAAAGAGTTCGGCAGGAAGATTGTCCAAACCGGGAGCTTTGTTATTTTTCAGTTTTGAAATGGCTTATCTAATTTCTTCTACGGTGGGGGGCTGCTCTTGAGCGTTTTCATCCATTTCAGGCAAAGTAATTTCTATTTGGTCTTCTTCACGACTATTGCTAAGCAGTTCTTCAAACTGATTCGCCCACCTGTTTAGTATCTGTTCTTTGTAACTAATTATGGAACCATCCCTGTCTTTACATGCTGTTATTCTGGGTTTGAATTCTTTTCTGCAGCTGTTTATCTTCTGGTAGAATTTTCGCGAGTCTTTTCTATTGTGGCGGTTAACAATCTCGTTTAGGTCGTTTTCGTATGGCTCTTTCTTTTTTCTTCTAAACGTCCTTTTTTCTTCTCGTCTAAGATTTTCATAGTTTTCCAGGTTTGATCTCGTTCTGCGCTGCTGAAGTCTCTTACATGCTTCATTTTTCTGTTGGTTAATGGATCTACATTCTTAGTCAAACCAATCTTCGTTTATTTTAGCCTGGTTAGGTTTTAAAAAGCCTTTAGCCGCTGTATGGATAGCTTCCTTGCATTTGTTCCAGTGTTCTTCTATACTTATATTTTCGTCAATTCTTGTCAGCTCTTCATTTAAAATTTTCCTGTAGTTATCCCTAGCGTCTTCAGATTTTAGCACATCAGTATTATATTTAGTAGATTTTGTGCTCTGGTCCTTCTTAGCGTTTGATATACGTGCCCTAAGTTTTGTTCTTACAAGGTAATGGTCGGAGTCTATATTAGCAACTCTACATGCTCTTACATCTTGTACGTCCGAGAAATGTCGATTATCAATTAGTACATGGTCAATTTGGCTTTTTATTTGACCATCTGGTGATTGCCATGTGGCTTTGTGGATATTTTTGTGAGAAAAACATGTACTTACTACCACCATTCCCAATGATGCTGCGAGTTCAATCAGGCGTAAACCATTTTGGTTGCTGACAGCATGAAGCCTCAAATTTTTTTACCATGCCATACAATCATTTTTGCTATGTAAGAGATCGTGGGGTGCAGATCAAAATATTGAATTAAATTTTTTTCGAGCCTATATAAGATCTATTATAGATTAAGGCTGTTTGGTATATGGGTCAGCTAGTATAACTAATTTACGGAAACTTGATAGAATCCAATTTAATGCTTTGAACATTGTGTTAGGGTTGATGAAAAAGCAATGAAGCCACTCTAGTTCTAGCCTCTGAAAACCCACTCTCATTACGCAGTGAATATCTGGCAAGCAAATTATCGTAATTCATTATCCAACATTATCGGTGCACCTATAATGCTAAAATAATTAATCAATTAAATACAGCTGATTTAACAACTACATTCTTCTTAAAAAAGAATTCCCCACCACTTGCAAAAGCCTTTGTAACTTACAATGAGCTTAAGTTAATAAATTCTCCTTATAATCCTATTTGGGAATGATTGAACATACCACACCTGACACGTGTTCTATCTACAAACATTATTATTCCTAATTACCAAACTGAATTTTGTCATAATACTCTCAAGGATCTTAAGTAACTATTCAGATTACATTGCAATCTATACAGATAGGTCAAAATTAATAACATATACAAGAAGCATATGCTATTATATAAAGCCCTTGAATGGTGTTGTGAAAACCAGTGGAACAAAATTGTCGTGTGCCTGATTCATTCTCAGTATTAAATTCATTACAAAAAGTCACAATAAACAGCAATATATTCATATTAAAATTTTTTCAACGGTTACTAAAGTTATCAGCTTTTATCATATGATGTTAAATTTGTATGGGTTAAGGGACATTCAGACATATTGGGTAATAGTATTGCGGATTCAGTAGCTAAAAATCCACTAAAGCATCCACGTATATTGTGAAGAATTTAACACATGTGATCTCATTGCATATATAAAACAGTATATTAAATTTAAATGGGAGAGACTTTGGATTCAGTTTGGTGAAACTACAGGCACTAATTTGTTTAAATTACAACCAACAGTGTCTACGAACCAATTTTACAAAGTTATTGCACTAAGTAGAAATACAATGTCGACCATCCTAAGATTAAAAGTAGATCATGGATGTTTTCCGAAGCATCTACATAAAATCAGATTTCTCCCAAAAGGCAAATGTGAGTGTGGAACTTGTATAGCTGATCTAAATCTCATATTCTTTAACTGTCCCTTACACGTCAAAACAAGTACGTGGCTGAAAGCATTTTTAAAGACGCAATCAAACTTAAACGTACTATTAAGTAAAGATAATACAAAATTTTTTAAATTGATCATGGTAGGTATTTCTGCAAAAAATTAAAGGTGTGAATGAAAATTTTGATTGTTTGAATGGATATTTCTTTTGTATGTGTACCTATTTGTTGCCCGCCTATCTAACCGTGGCTTATGTCTTGTGTGTTATAATGAAGTTGTTGTGGTGAACCTTTGAGCGTAAAAAGTATCCTCCTTGTACAATCTTGAATGAATGAATAATAATATTTGTATGTAATTAAGTGGCTTAAGGTTCTAAACCAAGGCTAAAATACAAAAAAAAGAATCATTTTTTATCAATTATTTTTAATAATATTTGTTCTGCTTTTTGTTCCATGTTTTTATTATTTCTGCTGTTATCCTATTCACTCCAAATGCTTTTCCATACTTTCACGTTTTTATTGCTTCTTCTTATTGTTTCTCGTTTATTGGGTTTTCTGTGTATTGGTTCAATTCGGTATACTATCTTATTTTTCATGTCTTAATGTCATCTTAGTTTTATGCGTTAATAGTTCTTCAAAGTGTTTTTTCCATCTTACTACATATTTGTTTTGTATATATTGTTAAATCTCCATTTTTTACCCTTAAGGTGCTATTGTCACAATGTTAAAATTTATATACTTTTTCGGTACAGTTATCGGTACTATTTCAAACCATATCTTGAACTTATGGTTATGTAGGTGAACTCTAAACTATCTATTTTAATGATATCTACTTAAAATTTCCAAGGAAAGCAGTAAATTTTTTATAACTGTACTTGAATGAATCCATGTCATAACTTACTTGGTAACCTGCCTAAAATTTGGTATTGTGTAATAATTTTTGAACTTAGGTACAAAATAACTATGTTAAATGATTAACTATTCAAAAAGCTTTATTTTAACTAACCGTTCATTATCCATACAGCCGTAATTTTTAAATTAACTGTACCTATAGATAAAATTATAATTAAAATCTACAAACTAGGGATTTTGTTGACATTACAGTAACAAGTTGTCATTTTGGTATTGAGAAATTAGTTCGGCTGTCACTTAATAAATGGGAAAATAAGTTCACGTGTCATTTAATAGAAGGCAACAGTGATGTGTTAAATGGCGACAGATGCGCGTTTGCCGAATTTAAGTTTAAATCTGCAAAACATTGAAAACGAGTTTTGTGATTATGCAGGAACTATGGAAATACGAATCACGTGGATTTGTTTAGCAAGGCGGCCCTTCCCAGTAAACATTTTGGTCACGTTTGACCTTCAATCATGACTGTATAACGTCACAGTGTCTTAACAATACAATTGTACCGTGACGTTATATAATCATGGCTGAAAGTCAAACAAGGCCCAATATGTCTCGAAATGTTTGCTGTGGGATTATCAACTAGTTTTTACATAATACATAGATTACATAAGCTCTAGCAAGTCATGTGGGGCTTATCTAAAAACAATTTCAGTTTTATTCGCTTTCTGGCAAATTTAATTTTTATAGACAAAACAATATTATGCAATCATCGAATAATTGTTGTCAGTACATTTAAATATTTCCGTAGGTGAAAAAAAAATATTGAAATTTACTTAAGTAATAATTATAAATTAGATAAAAATGTAAAATTTTTTGAGGAAAAAATATTCGATATGAAAATAATTTTATTGTAGTGACGCTGTTTTTCAACTGACTTACATATTTTAGATTTCTTAGAAATACTGTTCTTATAAATAAATAGTAACTCAATCTTCATTCACTTGAGAATTAGCATAACCCCTTTTTTAATCATTAGTTACTTGTATTTAAAACAATTGCAAATTTCTTTATCAGTTTGAAATAAATATTTTTGAGCAGGTAAAGAATTAAGAATTGCCATCCGCATGCTGTCTAAATACAATAAGTAATAAAATATTTCCAAATTAATAAACGTTTTGTATCTACATATTAATGAGAATTTACCCTTAGGTACATTATCAAAAAACCTCTTTTGTTGAAGTACCATGGTCATCAAATTATTATAAAAATGTATTTGTTATTGATTAGAGAGATTAGTAAAATTTTGTTTATACAGTAGACTCCCTCTATAACGAGAACTGAAATGGCAGACTAATTACCTCGTTATAAGCGGATCTCGTTATATCCAACAACAATAATATCAAAGAATATAGACGCTTATAATATTGTGCATACATATGAATATGTAGTTTTCTAAAACATTAACTTTCTATAGTGAAGCCATTCGGAGCAATATAAGATGCTAATAAATATTGTTTGAATGGCGTTTTTAAAACAAAGTTGTTTACTTTTATTGTCAAAAAGAGTTGTTTACTTTTACTGTCAATGATATACGTTAAAACAAAAAATCTGTATTCTGCAAATATGTATAAAGCGTATAAAGTTATTTTGTCATTTTTGACTGCTTTAAATTGTCCAGTATTCTATCTATCATATTTTCTAAAGATGTGAAACAGTTTTATGCTTCTTCATTTGCGTTTTGTGCTTGGATAGTTTCTGACAACCTTTAAAACACTTTCCACATCTTGTCTATTAGGACCCATATTATTAGGCGTGAATGGTCAAGCCAATACAATGACACTTGTGAATCATAAATTTTACATTTCCGACTAAGAATCATAAATTGTAAGAAGTTTATTGTGGGCGGCCCGCAGTTAAAAAGGGTATTTATTTATAGCTACGGCCGGGCCAAAACGTAAAAAACACGTTTTTCAATCTTATTTTCTCTCGTTATAAGCAAATTTACCTCGCTATAAAAGGTTATAGTTCAATAGAAATTTCACGGGACATCTAATGTACCTCGTTATAAGCGAAACCTCGTAATAACCGTGTTCGTTATAAAGGGAGTATACTGTATTACATTAGCTTTCCCTATTCTCATAATTTTCTACACAAAAAACAATGAAGAAAAATATGATTGTTTTTATTAAATTTTAATTTGAAAAATGAGTAAACGTTTGAAATTAATTAAAAATGTATATACATAGTAGGATAAATACACTCTTTAGTGTTATACATCTATTTTAAATACTTAGAATTGTTAAAAAATCTTCCGTAAATCAGTATTAGGAAACAATATTGGTATACACTATTTAAAATCTTTATAAAACTAAAAAAACAACACTCAAAATTAAAACAGCAACTTAACACGATACAAAAATTATATCGAATTATCCAATCATCCAATCCGAAAATAATTAGAATTTGTGAAGAATACTGCCGATTGAGAGCGAACTGTACCGATAGTAAGTTCCAGTACTTGGCATCGTTGGCAACAATGTCTCTGTTCAGAGAATTAAATTTCCGGAAAATTAAAATATTAGAATATGATGTACGTGCTGCCATCTACTCAAAGAATTGTTAAACGTTAGTTTATTTGAATGCCATTCATTTTAACTACGGCGTGAACATACCCCCATAATGCTCTATATTTCATGTTTTTTTTTGTGTGCTCGTAACTTTTTCAGGGTTCTGTAGAATAGCTTTTGGTTACTTATGCTATATTCTTCCATTTTATCTCCGAATTTTTCCCAATTACCTCTCTTAAAACTGCAAGATCAACAGGGGAACAGCATCACAGATAAAAATCAAGAAATATGCATATGGACCAAATACATAAAAGAACTCTTTGATGATAATAGGTCTGAACAACCTCCGTCCTTCTTACTACTAATGGCCACTTACCAATCACCTCAGATAAAGTGGAAAAAGCAATATCACTACTAAAAGATGGCAAAGTTCCTGGACCTGACAATGCATAATGCTGAACTCATAAAGCTATTTAACCATGCTGTCCTGTTCAGGTCTATTTGACCCAAAAAAAAATTATTTCTTATTTTACAAATTATTACGCGGCGTAACGTTTTGGTATTCCGTGACTTTATTACCTAATCTGAGGTCTTTCAATTGCATATGAGATAAAACTTCAACTTCCTGATTTTTTTGATAAAAATTAAATTGTTACCTATGATACGTTCGGGTCAATATGACCCACGTATTTAAACCGTTAAAAATTTCCTGTGTACGTATGTTTAGTTGGCAGTGTTTTATATTTTCTAACAGTGTTTGTCAGTCATGTAAGTTTATAAATAAAAACAAGTTTCTGCAAGCTAGAACTTGTAAAAAATTTGAAGTGTAGCTGGACGATGTCAGGTAGAAGGGCACGTCATGTAGAAGGAAGTGGGGGTGATAGACAAGTGGTAGGACACTGATGATATGTCAAGCGCATTCATGCCATTCATATACATTTAAGTCTATTTTTGCATGTTGATAATGTCGCATCGAAGAACGCTAACCGAAAATGAGCTGCGCGAGCTCGCGAACGTGTCAGACAGTGATGAATACATATCAGAAACAGAAAACCATACAAGTAGTGAAAGTGAAGAAGAAAGTAGTGATGATTCTGTTATTCCATTCTACGTACCACATCCTGTAGAACCTTCTGTAACAGTTCCTTCGAAAGATGGTAATATTCAGTGGTCGCTTTATCCTCCTTATCAACGCGGTCGTTTTTCTACGGCCAATGTTATAAATAATGCTGAAGGAGTTACAAGGTACGCATGTGCACGAATTTTGGATATCAAAAATTCATTTGACGTGCTCTTTTCTGACATAGTTGCAAACCAAATTATTAATATGACAAACATGGAAGGCCAGCGTGTTTTTGGAAGCAACTGGAAAGACTTGGATAAAATTGGTTTTCAAGCATACATTGGTCTTTTATTGTTAGCTAGAGTTTTTAAGTCCCATGGTGAATCAACTAAAAGTTTGTGGAAAGAAGAAACTGGTCGTAGTATATTTCGAGCAACAATGTCCCTTGAAGTGTTTACAAAAATTTCGCAAGTGATACGTTTTGATAACAAGACTTCTAGACAGGATAGGAGACGATTAGATAAACTTGCTGCAATACGTGAAATTTGGGGAAAATGGGTAGAAAATCTACCAAAATTTTTTAACCCTGATGAAAATGTTACTATCGACGAGCAATTAGTAGCCTTTAGAGGTCGCTGTCCCTTCAAACAGTACATTCCAAGCAAGCCAGCGAAATATGGCATAACAATTTGGGCTTTATGTGACACCAAAAGTTCTTATGCTCTAAAATTGCAGATCTATACAGGAAAAGAAGCAGGTGCCGCGCCAGAACGAAATCAGGGAATGCGAGGGGTGTGCGACTTGACTAATGATTTGAAAGGCCACAATATTACTTGCGATAACTTTTTTACATCGTACAATTTAGGCCAACTTCTTCTAAAAAGAAAAAATACAATGCTGGGGACTATAAGAAAAAATAAACCAGAGCTTCCAGCACAAATTGCGAATAAAGAAGTTCATAGTTCGTATTTTTACTTCACGCAAGATACCACTGTTGTTAACTATATTCCTAAAAAGAATAAAAATGTTGTTCTTATGAGTACTTTGCATCATGAAAAGGCTATTAGTGACAGAAATGACAAAAAGCCCCAAATTATTTTAGATTATAATTCCTGTAAGGCAGCAGTGGATACTCTAGATCAGCTTGTTGGTACATATACATGTAAGAGAAAGACAAATCGCTGGCCCATGATTGTTTTTTATAATATGCTGGACATTTCTGCCTACAACGCGTTCGTTTTATGGACATCAATAAATCCCCAATGGAACACCAATAAACTTACAAAACGGCGAATTTTTCTTGAGGAATTGGGAAAAACACTGGTGAAACCACTTATCCTTTTCAGGAAAGATTTACCAAGAACCAAAGACTCATAAGAACTGGTAAAAAGGACACGAGCAGAAGTGAGTAGAGAAGATGGAAATTCTAGTTCTTGTGAACCGTCTATGAACAATCCAACTAAACGATCACGAGTAGAGAAGATGGAAATTCTAGTTCTTGTGAACCGTCTATGAACAATCCAACTAAACGATCACGCTGTAAATTTTGTTCTAAAAACGATAATAAGACTAATATTTTATGTTGTATATGTCATAAACATATTTGTAAAACCCATTCTTTTTATTACTGTCCCAGTTGTAAACTGAATTAAATTTTGTAGATATTTGTTCTTAGGCTTTTCTGGTTAATGAAAGAAAAAAAATACCTTTTGTTTTTGTTAATAAGGTTTAATTTACATTAACAACATCATTTTTGTTTAATTAACCATAATTTTTTGTTAGTAAAGTTTTGTTTAGCACTATTAGCTTATTTTATTTCGATTAAGGAGCGTAAGCCATAGTTGGGTCATATTGACCCGAACAGTACATTTGTGTAGTTGAATCGAACGGGACAGCAGGGTTAACACCGATGGTACTCAACCAGATAGACTACATTATGATCAATGAAAGATACCGTAATGCTGTTAAAGCTGTGAAAGCATATCCTGGATCAGACGTGGCCTCAGATCACAATCCACTTATCACCAAGATTACACTCACCCTTAAAAATATTAAAAGACATCAAATAATCCCTACAATAGACACAAGAAAACTTAAAGAACCTAAAGTAAAAGAATGCCTCCAACATGAACTGCATGTGAACTGCAATAAATTGAACACAAACACCAATGATATTGACGAGTACTGGGATCGACTAAAACATTGTCTACTGGAACCCTCTAAAGAAATACTAAAGACTTCCGCAAGAAGAAAAGAAGAATGGATGAATGACGAGATACTCAATATGATGGAACAACGGAGACAATTTAAAAACAAAGACAAATAGGTTCTGAGAAGGATGAATAAAGAAATAGAAGTTTTAAATATATTTAAAACAAGAAAATTGGAATATTTTGGGCATATTACACGTGGAGAGAAATATACCTTGCTCCAACTGATTATGCAGGGAAAGATCCAAGGAAAGAGAAGCATAGGGAGGCGTAGAATGTCATAGCTGCGCAACCTGAGAGAGTGGTACGGATGTACATCAAATGAACTTTTCAGAGCAGCCGTCTCAAAAGTCCGAATAGCTATGATGATTGCCGACCTCCGCCGCGGAGATGGTACTTGAAGAAGAAGGTACTCAACGACTAACAAAAATATTCAATGACATATATTTAAACAAAGTAATACCAAGATCATGGCTGAAGTCAACGTTTATTGCTTTACCAAAGAAAATAAAATCCGTATCCCGCAATGATTTCCGGACCATCAGCTTAATGAGCCACATTTTAAAGTTATTTCTAAAAATCATACATCCTAGGCTAGATATAGACTCATATATAGACTATGCGAAGAAAAAATCAGCCTTACACAGTTAGGTTTTCGGAACTCAGTAGGTACGACAAAGGCTCTCTTTAGCATACAAGTGCTATTTCAACTATGTAGAGATGTGAATTGCGATATTTATGCATGCTTGCAACATGCAACACGACATTAACAAGCATTGGAATAAATACCTGTGATCTAAGAATTATTAGCAATCTTTGATATGATATGAAAATGATATCAAAATCAAACGTGGGGTCTGACAGGGATGTATACTATCACTCTTGCTGTTTAACATATGCTCTGAGGAAATCTATCAAGAAGCAGTAGAGGATGTTGAAGCCGGAATTCGAATTAACAGAATTAATAGAATCACAGAAGTGAGTCAGAGATATGGACTTTCACTGAACATTAACAAAACAAAATGTATGATGATTTCTAAGAAGGAACAGCAAACTGAAAGAATCAGTGTGAATGTTCAACCAATAGAAAGAGTAAAAAAATACACCTACCTTGGTAAGAACGTATGAAAATTGGGACCATTCCCTAGAAATCAAATGTAGGATAGAGAAAGCAAGATCTGCATTTCAAAAAATGGCTAAGCTATTCAAATGCCATGATTTATCAGTACCCATATAAATCAGGTTACTACGTAACTGGAGTTGAGTTGTGAACTCTCACAGATGCTACCTGCAAGAAAATTGAGGCTATCGAAATGTGGCTTTATCGTCGAATCCTGAAGATATCCTATAGGAAAATTAGAAGGAAAACCAGGACCAGAAAGGCGAAGGAATTCTTTGCTGAAAAATCTACGTATGTGGTTCAACACAACCACAAATCTGTTCAGAGCAGCAGTTTGCAAAATACAGATTGTCATGATGGTCGCCAACATCCGAAACGGATAGGCACTACAAGAAGAAGAAGAACCTCTTTTAACTTCTGTTACTAATATTTTTACCTTTTTACCCTCTGCAATTTATATTTCTCCTCTTGTGACTTCTATTGCAAAGGTCAACTCTTCTCAAAAACTCATCTTTGCTTTGTATTTTATCAGCTTCATTGAGTCCATATACTACTATAATATTATTTTTAGTTTAAATTTTGTTTTTAAGTCGCATTGAGTCGTATTTATTGCATACGACAATAAAACTTATCTCATATTTCTTTTGTTTTATTTATATATTAACAACAGTAGATAATAAATAATATCAAATTTAGACAAAAAGGGCGAGCCCCCAAAAACATTTCGCCTGCGCCTGGTTATTCACTGTTTCTATAATTACATTTCTTAATTGAACACCCTGTTTAAATTATTTCGAGCCGTCACTGTATTAAAGTATGATTATTTTACATTTTTACTATTCCTTGTTCTTTTTTCTTGGTCTCTGATATTAATAGCATACTTAATTTATTTTATGGTAATATCACCTTTATTGTAACTCAAAGGTTATAAATCTTTTAAAACTTTGAACATTTTTACACATTGAAATAGCTAAAAATAAATCAAAATTCCTGTACTAAGAAACCCTTTAGGTGTCGCTTCTTTTTTCGTAGTAGCGAGATTTTTTAATCAGAAAGTTACAATTTACTAAATACACAGTAAGTTGTTAAATTACCTCGAGAGTATTGGATGATACCTTCCCGTTTTAAAGTTAACAAGTCCAGCGCGACAGGGAACGACGCTGAATTATTCAAGACCTCGTTAGGAAGTAAAATGGGAAAACGTTTTTGTAACTCTTAAGGTTTAGTGTCTTGATTTGTGTCCATTGAAACATAAATTGTATACGACGTTGAATCTAGATTACAGGATGCTTTTGCATGGACGGAAAATAAATGATTTGCTCTGTTCTTGTTTACATCAAGGAAATAGGGAAATATTGTTAAGAAAACGTTTTTAAATAGCTAAATATGGAAAAAGATAGCATAGCTAAATCACATTAATGTTTAATTAGATTTACATAAATAATATAAATTCAAGACTTTCATAAGTTTATTCATGAATTTTTTTATTAAAATTTCTTGGAAGTTAATATTAAACGTTGTCTATGAGGACAACAGGACGACATTTTTATTTACTTTTTTCAACATTTCTTCAGGATATCCAGGCCTTTTTCAAGAAATATTATTAACCCCTTACTGCATGATTTTTTTATTTTTTATAAAAAAACCTATGATTACAAACTTGACTTCAAGATTACGGTAATAATATAAAAAAAATCCTACTTGGTTAGTTTTTTGTATTTTTTTTTGCGTGTTATATATGGCACACTATACATTAAAACAAGATTCAACAAGTAAAAAAAAAGACGTTTATTACTTTCTAAATAATACATACATACAATACATTGTAAAAACAATTTCTATCTTTATCTCTTAAGCAAAAGAAAAACATTACATTTCTCGCATTTTATGAAGGTTTTTTGAACCACAGGGATATTTGCATCTTTGCCTTTCAGTACACCATAATGTTCGTACATCTTGCATTGGAATATCGGTTGCTGATCCCTTCTTTTCTTGTTTTGTAAATTTTCCATAGCTCCACACGGACGACCCCTTTTTGTAGTAATTTAAAACCATTTTAAAATCTGCCAGAGCTAAATTATTATGCTCATTGTCACTTCTTCTCCAAAGAATCTACGCATTGACAGTCATCAAATAAATAATATGGAAAAATATACGCATGTACCATTTTTTGGATCTGAGTTTGATCCTATCCCAACATTGAATCCAGGAGATCTACTCCCCCTATATACTTCTTGTAGATCGTTACAGCTTTTGGACATAAAACCATTATATGTGTCTTATTCTTTTTCGAAAACTGTTTAACTTCAACTGTTGGCATACTCTCAGCATATGTTGATAAAATGTTTACTAATTTGTTGTCATACCATGTAACAACAGATATTTTTGTACCATCAATTGTAGCGACTTTCTCTACCATAGCTCCTCGGCCGTTCTTTTTTAATTAAGCCTCTTTTGTCATATTACTGTTTGGCACTCTGTTTATTCTAACTGTTCCTAGTGGTAACATACCCTGTTTCGTTAGATAAATTTGCAATGGGACGCTATTGAACCAATTATCAAAGAATATTTTGTGATTTATAAGTCTTGGTACTGTTTGTGTTAACCGAAGAACCACATTTGAACTTACCCCTAAATCAGGAAAACCATCGGGTACAACATTAGTTTTTCTTCCTACAAAAATTTTATAATCTTAGGAAAATCCGCTGACACCACTAAGAACAAACACCTTATATCTCCATTTGTGGGGGTTTTGCGGATTATATTGTTTTATAGATGAACGCGCCTTTGTTGGAATTATCTGCTCATCTATGGCTAAAAACTTCTCTTTCGGAACTTTGAGTAACTGATTCCTCAGTTTATTTAGTAGCGGTCGGATTTTAAAAGGTTTATCATGACCAGGATTACCTGCAGCAAAAGCATCGTTATTGTTCGCAAAATGTAAAAAACGTTTTATTTCTTCCAATCTATTGCATGATATGACATCTGAGATCAATCGATGATTCAGGCTGGAGTTCCAATAACTTCTAGCGTTTGGCAATTGCACTATTGACATATAAATACAGGTTCCTAAGAACTGTTCTAGCTCATTCTCAGAAAGTTTCACAGGTTTTTGAGGTCTTTTGTCCACTGAATATAATCTGATATCTTTTATCATCCCATTTGTTAAAAAATTTAAAAAATGCTTAAGGGGAATCCGCTTGTTGCACCTCAGGTGGCAGGTCAGTAACCGAGAAATATTATATCATCATCTGAGTTTACCAAATTTCCTTCTTTCTAAGTTGGATGATTTTTATTTCTATTCTTTAGTAGATTACGCCAAAGTAATTCGTCCAAAGAAATATCATCTTCGCTATCCGAACTGCTTTCTAAATCCGTTCTGGGATAATAATATCTGATTCATTATTATCTATTACATCATCTTCATAGTCTGACTCTGGGGCTAATATAATAGGGTAAATATCATCATCTGATAGCCGTTCGTCTTCACTACCATCTGGTATATCCACTACCACAAGAGTTTTACCATAAAACTTCTTTGGATCCATTATCTAAAATAAAAAAAATAATAATAATACCTATTCAGAACGCATATTGTGCCATATATGAAAGAGAGTTTTAAATGACAGTGTAGATTGTGGCATATATGGCGCAAGCATATTTCTGATAAAAAAATACCAAGATATAGAGAAGTACGTGAAAATACTTACAGAAATCCTTTCTTGAAAGTCTATCCTTGATGTCGCTATTTTTTTTTGTACAAAAATATTCAGTACAAATCTCGATAATTGAATATCAAATTTCACAATTCTTATGAACAGCTGTCAGACCGCGGCCATTTGCAAATTTTTATAAAAGATCACTTTACTGCATTGAGATGGCGCTTTATTACCGGTTAAACGAAATATTGTGCTCTATATGGACTTGTCATGCATAAATACTTTAAAATAAGATTCGATCTTTAACGGTTAGGTATAGAACTAAATATTGTGCCATATATGACCCACTATGCGATAAGGGGTTAATTAAAAAATCTTTATCAAAAAACATAATAAAATTTAAAAAAAATCACTTTGACCTAGCATGTAAAAGTTGGTTACGAAAAAGTACACAATTAAACATCACAATTAAAATAATGGTAAAAACATAGGACAGACCCACTAAGTCATTACGCGTAAAAATTATTTTAAATTTAATATGGAGTGCCTTAATGTTAGGTTTATCATTTAAACAATCAATTTTTCATACCATCAGCGATTTGAAAGTATTCCCTTGTATGCTTTAAATTAAATTGAAATATATATTTTTTAAATTTTTGACATTTTTTTATCATTGACTGTATTATTATTTTCTTTAATTTCTATATACTCCAGGAGCTCCCTCTTTTTTTGACGGAGTTAAGTAGCTGACTGTCATTGCTTTCAGTATGCAGACTATTCCTTCTTATCACATTTTCTGATTACTTTTTGTAAATCTCCCACTCTTGCCACTTTCTCACTTATAATCCTCTAAAATTATTTTAAAATCATGGTTTGGTATTTTCTTAACTTCTTCTAATTTACTTTAGAAGACATCTTTTACTTCTGCCTTCTCTGTAAGGACGTAGACATTATAGAGGAATAAGTTGAATAACTACTGTTGACATAAAAATCACATCCCTTCATCCACCTTTTAGGACCCAATAACCACTGGTTTCAGTTTCTTTTTTATTCTCTATTTAATTTTATTTTTACCCAGCTCTCATCAACTCCCATCACTTTCTATGGTATATATGTTTCTGGTTCTTTCTGGTGACCTTTTTTTTGGTATAGATACCTTGTTGAACCATGCTACAGGCTTTAACTTTTATCTTTGGCGTGTATTCGAAAAATTGAATAAAAGTAATCAAATTATTTTATAGACACACAAGCTGACCCGGCCACGCTTTGCTGTGGCTTGGTTATTGTACGAATAATATTATGTTCAATTTATTTAACCGAGTTAAGTAAATATCATGAAATCCGTGATGGCATCCCTGGTATATCCAGAGAATTTAAAAATTCTTTTGGATAATTTACGGCTTCGTCTTCATTAACAATACTGTCGACTGATTTAAAGGATATCAGATCACCTGGTAACAACTGTTGAATCTGGAAGTTAATTTCGTAAACATCAACATTTTTCGCCGCCAAAAATGCTCGCTCAATGAGCCAATTATGATTAAAGTAATTATTCAGCATAGCCGGGAAGACACTACAATTAATTCATGTTTGGTCTCAACAAAAGTGCAGAAATTATCTATAGGTTTGATACATTGTGTATTTGGATGCAGTTTTATTTTACCATTTCCAATATTTAACCAATGTTTGAAAATTATTTGCAGCGATAGATTATTTGCCACTTGTAGTCTTATCTTGATGGTAAATCGAACTGTTTCGACATTTTGCCATAAAAAAGATTGTGTTATATATATATATATATATATATATATATATATATATATATATATATATATATATATATATATATATATATATATATATATATATATATATATAGACCCGGTATTTAGGCGGCACACACCCTTCCGGTAGGGATCTATGGAGGAGTATCACCAAGCCGCAAGCCCTTATCTCTTGCCGTACTGCTCCACCATAGGCCGATCAGATACCAGCATATTCTAGACTAAGCCGCAGATTCATTTTAGAATTTTAAACTGCTGCGTTAGCCTTTTTGTTTTCTGTCACCGAGCTGGGGATCGAACTGACATCTCTCGCAGTGAAGCGAAGGAGAAGCCAGCCGCCCAGCCCGCTTGGCTATCCGATCGACAAAGATCAAAGATTGTGTTAAACATGCATTAATCTCATTCGCATATGTAAGGAGAGGAATAACCGGTAATGTCTGTCGGAAGTCACAAGACAGTAGTAATACAGCATCATCGAATAGTTTGTCGTTGCCGTTTAAATCTTGCATACTTCTATGTAATGATTCGATAATAACTGAACTCGTTTGCATCACTGCAACCATTACACTTCTTTTTTTAATGTAACATATTGTATTTGGTTTGCTAGGAACGTCTAATGGCAGCCTGAGTACTGAATGTGCTGTTCGCTCACTATCAAACAATTTTCTGAATCATTAACTGTAAGTTGCCTATATTTGGCGCAACTTGACGACTGTAAATTATGATAAATTACGATAAAAATTAATATGGACAATTTAATGGATTTAGGATACTCAATTAGATTTTAACATTCTCAGTAGATTTTAAAATTTAAGCTTATAATTATTAAAATGTATTGAATTAATGCACAAATTTATATTTTTAACTTTTTTGCAAAGAAAAGGTTGAAAAATCGCTTTTTATTGTAAAAAAACAATGATAATTATTTTTAATTTTAATCATACATATTTCTGCAAAAAATAAAAATACTTTACTCTTGAGTAAAAATAACATTTTTTAAAACACTTCATATACAACTAATAAAAGTTTATATCTGATGGTATATGGTATAGATCAGTATATTGTAACTGTGTATGGGAAAATAAAACTGCTTTTACTATTTTCCTTACAATTTCATCATATTTTCTCGAGTTTAAGCGAAACGAAAAAAGTAAATAGACATTACTTTTGTTAAACGTCACTTTAAGTTTAAATGAGCTCCCACTGTATTAGGGTAGAGGTAGAGTCTTAAAAAACATTTTGTATAAAGGTATAATGTAACTGTTTGAATGAGAAAATAAAAGCGTTGTTTCAACTATTGTCTTTATAATTTCATCATATTTTCTCACCTATTAGATCTTCCTAGGACTTCAAATAATTATTTCAAAACTAAAATAAGCGAAATCGATTCAGTCGTTATCGATTTATTATAAAAAAGTTATAAAAACATAAAATGACGTTTTTTAAACGTCGTTTTATGATATTCTATGGGTCTGTTGAATAAAAATAAATGTTACCTTAAAAGTAGTAACTTTTAAGCACAAGCTAATACTTATAAGGATAAGATATTACTTATTTTTATTGGAATAAAAGTAAGTGTTTTCTTATAAGGTAATACTGGAAAAATATTCTGAAATTTAAGTATATACTTGTAAGTATTAACTTATGCTTGTAAGTACTCCTATTTACTTTTAAAATTGTCTTGTGATGTTTTTATAGCTGCAAGACAAGTTTTAACAAGTTTGTAAACGTCGCGTGCGTCGTTGAGATTTCTGTGTAGTAGGTTCCACGTCAGTTAAATTTTAACGCTATAAATAGTCATGTCGTCGTCAGTCGTCAGGTGAGGAAGAATTACCTGTCGAGAGTGTCTGTCAAAGGCTTATATTTGTAAAAATATTGAAAAATCATACGGTTCTTCTGAACAAATCAATGGTTCCGGCAATTGTTAAAAGTAAAGAGAAGGCATGGAACGGGATAAGAGATCAATTTATTAAGGCTTCTGGTACAAGTATTACTATTGACAAATTAAAAAAAATCTCAATAACATGAAAACAGATGTAAAGAAGAAAACGGATAAAAATATGACTGGTAACAAAAAAATTAAATTGCGCGAGTGGGAAAAAGAATTTCTGGATATATTGAATTTTGAAAAAAAAATCCAGTATTCACGAAAATTCCTGGGGGATGTTCTATTGGAACTAACAATAGAGAAGCGAACAATCTAGAAAATACTGGATCAGCTAGTACCAATTCACAAATACCCTCATCTATAGGAACGCTGAAAAACGCCCAAAGAACAAGAAATTTAAGTTAGAGACTGATGAAACGGAAAGTTTATCAACAAAAGAGTTGCAACGACTTGTTCTACTTGAACAATTAAATGTTGCTAGACTTCAAGCGTAAAGGGAAAAACTTCTGATAGAAAAATTGACAAATGTTTTGCCATATCGAATTCCTGAAGATAGTTTTGGAGCAGAAGTGGTTAATAATCGCATCGTATTAGAACTACGAGAATACATAGACTTGTAATGTATTTGTAATTTCCAAATATGTACTGCCATTTTTAATGTATTTGTAATTTCCATATATATACTGCAATTTTTAGTTTCACATTTTTTGTTTTCTTAATTTTGCATTAAAAGTTTCAGTGTATTAAATAGGTATCAAAACAAAAAATACTTGTTTTATATTGTAGTGTCTATGGCACAAAAATTGACAATGATATTTAAGTAAACAAATTAAAAACAACGTTAGAAAATTACAAAATCAAGTAAAATATTGTTTTTAAATATTATTGTTAAATATTGTTTCCACTATTAATTGGCGTTTTGCAGCTCCCCTTTGATATCTACTTCCGCTTTATTGTAATGTACATCATGGAGGTCCTGTGGGTTTTCCCGTTCATTTTCGGATAACTCAAAATCGTCCCGTAGATATTTGTAAATATTATGCAAAACAGCACAACAAACAATGATCTTTGGAACTTTTGCCAAAGATACTCTTACTTTAGACCCTAATATAGGAAATCTCTACTTTAGCTGCCCAAATACTCTTTCAATTATCACCCTTTCTCTGGAATGAGTGATATTAAATAATTCCTCGCTTCTGTTTTGGGGGTTTTTGAATGGGCATAATAACCATGGAGAAATTCCATATCCACTATCTCCAAGGAGGCAAAAATTGCCTCTAAAGCTATGTATAACTTGATAAATCGAACTTTTTTTCCAAATCCTCGAATCGTGAACACTTCCAGGCCATTGAGTGTCCACACTTGTAATCACTTCATTTGCATCACACGTTATTTGTACATTTATGCTAGGAAAACCTTTTCTATTAATAAATTCGTCACCAAATTCTGAAGGTTTTTTAATTTGAACATGGGTACAATCCAGTGCGCTAATAACGGTAGGTATTTGGAATCGATTGGCCCACTTTGTCCTTGCTTCTTCCATACCTTCCAGGTCAGACGGAAACTTTATCCACTGATGTGATTTCTCAAAAATTCTGTCAGCAACATTATTTATGGTTTTACATACAGTCGTATGGTGAACGCCGAAATCTTCAGCAATACCTGGTTGAAATCCGGTATCACTAACGTATCGCAGAAAAATCTCCATCCTTTGTCGAGAGCTAAGGGCACCTCCTCTGGTTTCATCTAGCTGTGGCAAAAAATAATCTGATAGAAAGTCTATACTTTCGCTTTCAAAACGCAATAGAACCTTAGACTTGCTGGGACTTACGTTTTTTCTTTTCATGTAGTGTTTATGTTTACGAACATATATAAAGTCAGCCATAATTATAATAATTGAAAAATGTTTAGAACTACCACTCTACTAGTGTAAGTATGCATAAACTACTGGCGTAAGTATTCATTTGAGATTCCTTAACAAATATTAAGGTATTACTTACTAATTGTAGAATATCCTTCTTTTTATTCAACTAAAAAGAAGTAATAACTGGAAAAATTTTTGTGTAACCTTATACATTCAGTAACTACTTGAAAATAACAGAGATTACTTATTGCTCTAAGTAAACTCTTTTACATAAAGTAATTACTGTTCTTTTATTCAATTAATATTAAGTAAATACTTAAATACGAGGAAGTAAAAGCAAATACTTATTTTTATTCAATAGACCCTATATGTAGGTATAAAATATCATAAAATGACGTTTAACAAATGGAACAAACGAACTAAAACTATAGAGGTGAAGTCGTATAAAACATTTTTCATTTACAATTAAAAAAAAAAAAGGGTCAGTCATCGAGATAAAAAATATCCTATCTCCTAAGTTGGACCAACAAATACACTTTCACAAAATTTTATTGCAATCAGTTCAGTGATTTTTGAATATTAGCTTGGACATACATCGTGACACGAGATTTTTATAAATAAAGATATATAGCAATATAACTTTTACATTTTGTTATTCCAGAGCTATAAGTTAAGATCGCGTTAATTAATGTTCTGCCTTTTCTGTAATTAATTATTATGCGGCGTGATAATTATTTTACAGCCCTGTTAATAATATCACCTACGTGTTTTGTATTTATGATTGCAGAACTAATATGCATAACCACATTTTGAAGTTCCCCGGTATTATCCAACGATATTTTCCAATGTTTGTCAATTTCTAAAAACTAATTCTGTGAATGCAACACCCTTTTGTTTATGACCCGTGTCATTTAAAAAGGAGTCAGTGATTACGGCCGTGGAAGGAAATGATTTATTTTTTATTCATGCACTTTCCCTATGAAAAACGGGATTTTAGATTTCTTTTTAATGAGCAAAAGCTTATTGCCCTAAAAGGATGCCCTTCAATTTTATTACTTTCCATTCATACCCCGTCATCCAGGATGTACACAAAGGGATGTTTGCCGTTGTGCTTGCATAAATTATTTCTTTATTGCGGTCTCTGGAAATAACTCTGGAAAAACTGAAATTAACGTTTTTAGCGGGTGACTCATTGCGTTAGAATAAAGAAAATGAATTTTTAAAATTTTTGATAAGACGGAAAAGCGACAGTTAGCAAAAACAGGCGAACCAATGACAATTTAGGTTTGTTTTATTATAATTTAAATGACTGAAATTTGCTGGAAACACATTTTTTACCTCGGTATAGCCATATTCGAATTCGCGGAAATTTATTTATTGAATATTTGAGGCCAGGGAATATATCCTATTTAAGAATCGAAATTATAATAGAAGAATTTGTACAGACAAGAAAAAAAATGGAGGCTGTAAAAAGGTTAACGGTAAATTTAGAAAACATGTGTAATATAAAAAACAAAGAAGAAGAGATAAAAGAGAGTTTACGACAGCTTCGAAGCAATAACACAGTATAAGAAAACAGTGGAGACCAAGAAAATCGCGAACATGAATTCAAACAAAATATGAACTCACCACGTCATAATCAACGGAGATCCGCTGCAAAATTAAATATGTACTGGAAGACGTTTCAGAAGATATTGAAATCACTTTATTGCCATATTATCCCAGGGAAATAAGCATTTTTTCGTGACACTCGTCCGGCCAGGCAACCGACAGTTGTTTTGAGTAGTATGGACCTCTATAACAAGAACCTCTATGTTTCCTGCAGTCGATTTTTTGGACTTAATTAATTATTAACAAATTAAGGTCAAAAAACGGTAAATTTTCGCATTTTTCGTCCATCAGCAAAAAGTAAAGCGTTTGAAACAAATTTGAGAAGAGAAGAAACTTATAAGTGATATAAAAACCTTCAAAATGACGTTTTCTAAACGTTCCTATCCATATTTGTTGCTTAGAAAGTTGCAAAATAAGTCAGAAATTTTGTGTTTTTGTAAATGTCCCATCCTTTTGTCTGCAGATAACAATCAGTAGTATCAAAAGCAAATCTGCCTGCAGTACTGATGGACTTTCCATAAAAATTTTCTTAAACCTCCCAAAAAATGTGTTGGAAGTCCTGGTCTCACTGATTTATGATTCCTTTGAAAAAGGCATATTTCTAGAGTGCCCAAAGACAGCCATTATTATTTCTCTTCACATGGGTGTTGAAAAATCGAATGTCTGCAACTATAGATCCATTGCCTTACTACCGGTCTTATCCAAAATAATTGAGATACATAAAAGCCCGACTTATGTCCTTTCTTGTTGAAAACAACATTTTATCACAAAGTCAGTTCGGCTTTTTATCTAATAAATATACCAGTGACGTTATGTTTTCCGTACTACATGAGGTCTATCAAGCACTAAACAATAATCTTTACACTGTCACTGTTTTTTGTGACTATGCCAAAGCTCTTGATTGTGTAAATCAAGACATTTTGATAAAAAACTAAATTTCTACGGAACTCAAGGTATTTCTTTGAATTGGTTCCAATCTTACTTGGGAAATAGGAAGCAAGTAGCTAAAGCAAATGATACTGAATCTAGTCACAAAAGCATTGTATGTAGTGTACCACAAGGTTCAGCATTGGGTCCTCTACTTTTCCTTATCTTTATATAAATGACATCACAAGTTAAAAATCGATGGAAAAATTTTTCTTTTTGCTGATGATACCAGTATCACCTGGAGGAACTCTAATATTGGAACTCTTCATGCAACTATAACTTCTAATCTACTTACAATAAAAATCTGGTCCGACTTTAATTTACTCTCTTTTAACGTAGATAAGACAGTAGTATTATCCTATAAAGGAGCTCTTCAACCCTTGCTTCTTAATACCAGCCAGATCAGTATCGTTGATTCTGTAAAATTTCTTGGTATTTTTATAGACAGCAACCTTAAACGATCCCTTCATAACGATTTGTTAAGTAAGAATCTAGCCTCAGCCTACTATACAATAAGATCTGTTTGCAAGGAAATCAATTTAGCATCTTCCAAAATAACATATTTTTCTTTGTTCGATTCTCATCTTCGATATGGTCTTCCTTTTTGGGGTTCTAGTACAACTGCCCAATCTGATGTTATTTTTAAATACACCGTTTTCAAATTTTAACTCTTCCCTCTATATATATATTTTAGAAACTGTTTGCTTAATTCATTACTACACCACCAGAAATTTAATCTTTGATGTGTATTTACCGATTCCGTCCACTGAGTTAGTAAAGAAATCTATTTTATGTTCGGCAAAAAAATTATACAACCATCTCCCTTTGCAACTAAAATCTGCAACTTCTTTTCGTAAGTTCCGTAAAATGCAAAAGCTTATCTATCTAAAAGACCATATTATTCAGTAGAAGAGTTTCCTAACGAATAACTAAGAAATTACAGTATCTTTATGTACAAGTAACTAAAGTATTTTTATATATATTTGGGTATCACATGCAGCAACTTAAATTTATTAGTTCGTAAGGTTTTCTTATGCAATTTGCAATTTATTTTAATTTTATAATGGATTGTGTATTTTATTATCTTTTCTTTTGTAATATTGACGATTTATATAATTTCAGTAAATTTTAAATTATTATTGTTATTTTTCGACTTTTTGTAAGCTTGTTCCATAAAATTGTACAATTTTCAGTGACAATAAAGCATATTTCTATAACAAACTAGTTTTTAATATTACAGAGGATATTCATATTCTGGCTATATTTGTGCAAAAAGTTACTAAAACTAAAAATATATTGTTCTGGAAACCTAGCAAAGGAAAGAAAAACTGAAGAAATTTATGACTGTAAACAACTCTTTTGCTATATGTTAGTTAAGTCAATCCATGAAGGCTTCCTTAAAAAGTGTAGTAGTCTTTTTGGATGCATTTTACAACACATCAGCCTTTTTCTATCAAGGGAAAAATAAGATTGTATAATTATTGTCAACAAATAATACTCTATTGTAAGAAGCAACTATTTTTAAAGAGAAAAATGCAACAAAGGAGGAAATAAAGCGCATCGAAGCAAAGTTATTTAGGCATTGTACAATGCAAAACGTTTTTTGTTAAGAAGCGTCTTTCAAATTTCCATAAGTTCTATAAGGATCTTGACTTAGAAGACAAATCTGGCTTTAAGTTCCAATTCTTTATGTCCTTTCTCTTCTATAATAACCCTCAGATAAGTCAAGTGGTCAACTCTCTCGAATTTATATTCTCCTGCTTCCTTTGATGCGAAAGTGAACTGATCATCTTTTTTTTTGCTCTGTTCTTAGATTTATGATCCTAGTTTTTTTCTAGGTCAAAATATTTTTCTTGATTCTCTATTCTTTTTTTTTAATTCATTTTTTGACTAACTTAATTAACTTTTATTTTAGTAGATTAACAGTTATTTTTTTGCAGATGAAACAGAAAGAGATAAATCGCAGGGGAATTGTTACCGAAGTACTTCGAGGCATGCCGCCGACAATAAGAGCTCATTGCCATCGATTATCGCTGCTGCTTGATATTCTGCCACTATTAGTTGCGATAATTACTCCTAATTTCAGACCTGTGAGTCTACATCTGTACACGAAGGAAGAAAAAGAAAATATGTTGAGAGTAGTGAATATTATGATCGATTACAATCTGAACTATATACAAGAGAGGCTGCCTGATGGAAATTATGTTTTTAATTTGGGTAAGTAAACTTTTCTCATCCATAAAGTTTTTAATATTGTTTTGAAGCTATTTTATTGTGTCATCTTGTCATATTGTGCGATTTATTATTTTTGTTGGGAATAAGCCACAATTACTTTAAAATAAGGGTATTTGTCCTTTCTCTACGTATTTATATGTGTATTCCTAATTTATTTATACATCTAACTTAATGTATTCAAAAACTTTGATTCTAATTATTTTTGTAAGCGGATAAGGAATCGAAATTTTAGCAAGTTCCGTTACTTTTTGTACACACTGTATACGTTTTAGACTAAGGCAATTTTTACCAATGGACGTTTGCTTAAATATTGACAAAAATCATATAGCATAAATTTCTTAAAATTTTGTGATTTTTGAATAGTGAGATATTTAATTTACACTCAGATGAAAAAAAAAAAAAAAAACGCAACGGAGAAAATTTTGGTCAAATTTAAAGTATTTTAATTTTTTTATTTTTAGCCTTATTTTGATGATTTTTTTAGCACACTGTGTATAAATTTATAAATTTCAATTTGGTATAGTCAGTTTTTTGATAAAATTTTATATTTGACGTATTGTACGGGGTTAATTAAAACGTGGTTTTATTATCCTAACTTTGAAACATCCTGTGGAATAATTCTGTTTGCGAATTTTCGTAAAACCTATTTTTCGGTTGTATCCATGTCTCCTAAGCATTGCGTTTTTTGTTTCATGTGAAAATATGCCTTGGTTCATTTTTTAGAGCAAAATGAATTTGCCACCCACAATTTAGGACTTTTTTTAATTTTATGATTATTTTTTAGTTATTTTGTAATACGACGAGGTGGCTTTGGTGACTGTTATCATTATGTCATATTAACACTTACATTTTGTTTACCTATGATTGATCATGGTTCTTAGTGTCGAGGATTGTGCGAAAACCGTTGTTCTGGTTGAAGATGGGCGAAATTATGAATATGTGGCTCACTCATCGCTCTACCATACAAAGGGTAGTGGAATGTTTTATACGAACTGGAACAAACAAGCGTAAAGCGGGAAGTGGCAGGAAGCGCAAAACTACCGCTTTAGATGATCGTTTTATACGAGTCAACGTTTTGCGGAATCGTGATTTAACAGCAGTGCAAACAAGAAATCAGCTTCAAGAGGTTCGAGGCAATAATGTAAGTGTATTTACAGTTCGTCGAAGATTACATGAATTTGGTTTGCAAAGTTGCAGACCAGCAACTGGGCCAAAATTACTTCCAAGCTACGGAGTGGCTAGACTACAATTTTCCAGGGAACATTTACATTGGAATTTACTACAATGGAGTAATGTTCTTTTTACAGATGAGTCGAGATACTGTCTTCACTCATCAGATGAAAGAAAACGAGTATTGCGTCGAACTGGAGAGAGATTTGCGGAGTGCGCTTTCAGTTCCCGTGTTAGCCGTGGAGGGGGTTCGGGATGGTATGGGCAGGAATATCCCGAGAGGCGCACACTGAATTGGTATTTATTGAGTGTTCGTTGACTGCACACCGGTATATTGAGGAAACTTTAGCGAATCACGTAGTACCCTTTTCTCAATATATCGGCGATGATTTTCTATTCATGCAAGATAATGCGCGACCCCACTCTGCAATGTGTGTCACGCAATACTTAGAGGAAGTTGGTATTAATAAAATGAACTGGCCAACGTGTTCACCAAATCTGAACCCAATAAAGCACGTTTGGGACATGCTTGGTAGAAATATTAGAGGTCGCGGAGTACCAGCCCCAATTAACGAACTTCGCTTGGCTCTAGAAGAGGAATGGCAAAACATCCAGTAAGATGATATTCGCAACCTCATAGACAGCATGAATCGACGTGTACAGGCAGTTATAGAGGCTAGGAGAGGCAATACAAAGTATTAAGTTATTTTTTTGTAGTTTTTCTTTGTTTCTTTGTTATCTGAGTACTTAGGTTAAGTTACATTTAAGTTTTTTTTATGTTTTGTTATTGTGATCATTGTTCATTAAAACCAAGATAATTTCGTTGCTTTTAATCATTATTCAGTGCATCACATACAGTGCTTCTGGGATGTCGATATGACATTCCTTCGATATCAGTCACCAAAGCCTCCATCGTCGTATTACAAATTAACACAAAAGATAATGGTAATAATAGGAAAAGTCGTAAATTGTGGGTGGCAAAGTCATTTCGCTCCTAAAAATGAACCAATCCATATTTTTACATGAAACAAAAAACATAATACAAGGTTTTACGAAAATCCGCTAACGGAATTATTTCACAGGATGTTTCAGAGTTAGGATAAAAAGCCAACTTTCGATTAATCCCGTATGATAAGTCAAATACAAAATTTTATTAAAAAGCTCATTATACTAAATTAAAATTTATAAATTTATACAAAGTGTGCTAAAAAAATCATCCAAATAGGGCTAAAAATAAAATTCTCCTTTGCGTTTTTTTGCATCTGAGTGTAGATATCTAATTTTGTTTGTTATCCTTACCTATCCTCCCTTGATATTTTTATTGTTTTTCCTGTCATACGTTGCTTTTAAGTTTTATTCTTCTTTATATCCTACTACCTTTTGTGATCTAATGATGGCCTTAATTTTAATTCCAGAACCAAACGTAAACGAAGTTGTTTTCTTAGAAAAAAACGTTCCGTTTCAAAGACGAACTCTTTCTTATTCGAATAGGCAGCTGATCGCTAGGGAAGTGGAATTAGAGAAGATGCGTCGATTTGAACAACCCAAAGCAAAAGAAGCCGTAAAGCAAGCTAAACCCTTAGAAAAGCAAACTAGCATAAGTGATAACCAGTTGCCTAATCATTTGCAAAAGTTGAAAGCCAAATTTGTCACGAGTGCGAAACCGGTAAGTCTCTGTTTTTAATCCTAAAACTAAAAATTCTAAGTGTGTTAAATTTTTATTTTGGGAAAACTTTATGGTTTTCTTTGTATATAAAAATCTCGTGTTCGGTCTTTGTCCACGCTAATATCTGAAACTACTGAACCTATTCCAATAAAATTTGATCAAAGTGTATTTGTTGGTCCAACTTAGGTGATAGGATATTTTTTATCTCGAAGAATGACCATTATTTTTATGTGAACTCAAAATGTTTTATACGACTCCACCTCTACGTTTAACAAACATTGGTAAAGGCCCGTTAAAAAACATTATAAACATTTCATTTAATTACACGAAATACAGAGTACATTTTTAACGTTAGTTAGTAAATTAATTTCAAACTATATTATTTTTAAATATCTTATTTAGTTTATTCGCTCAGTGCGTGACCATGGTAGGGGTACCTTGAAACGATGCCAGCGTGCGTAGCGGCGAAATATGACAAAATTGGACACTATCTTTTTACGCATAAATTTTATCAAAAATGTGTGCAAATACATGTTGCGTATTTAGTTGTGCTAATAATAGCAAAAATAGTAAGTGTAGTTTTTATAGGTTCCCAAAGATTACATATAAATTAGAGAAAAGAAAAAGATGGATCCGTGCTATTAATATGAAAAAGGAAATATCACTTAACTTCATTTTTATGCAATTGAAATATTTAAATAATTTATCTTAAATGATATTTTATAAGGCTTCAAGCTAACTGCAGAGTGCCTGATGACTTTAGCTTTTATATCATAACTTTTGCTATTACTGTTTTTAATTATATGCTCTTTCACGTGAAAAACTTGATATGCCAGTTGTAGATTTTTAACTTTTCTTTTCCGTTTGGACTTAAAAAGATATATTATGATGAATTTTGAGAAACCCACTTTTTAATACTACATTTATTTTGTACATAAACTGAAAAAAAATATAATTAAAAAGTTAATTATTAATAATTGTCAATTTCGCCTGTATTTAACAATGTCAAACATATGTCATTAATGTCATATGTTTAACCTGAAAATTGGTTGGTCCAAAAATGTCAGATGAAGGCGGTAGGTGTCGCGTCAGTCACGCACGGAGCGAATATAATAATTAAATTTACTATCAAATGATATTTATATTCTATTATTAATTAAATATTTAGTCTGACTCATGTCTGACTTTGACTGGCCTGTCAGATGTAAACAAACTATCAGAAGTAAAGGTTTGTTAATACATTAATGCCCAAAATTAAATTTTTATCAAAATGAAATCAAAACTTCAGAATGAAATAAAGAGAGGTTGTTTTTAATCTTCTTCTTCTTAGAGTGCCATATCCCTACGGAACGTCGGCGGCTACCATGCTTATAATATTGTTATACTGATCTTGGTCTTGCGCTACGTGTAGCAATTGGTCCGCTGTCAAACCTGTCCACTGCCGCAAATTCCTCAACCAAGAGAGTTTCTTCCGTCCTATCCAACATCTGTTTTTAATAGCAATGTGCAAAATTTACGTTTTTTTTTTCTTTTTTTTGACGTATTGTATACACCATACGCTGGTCAATGAAGGACACAATATTTCATAAAACATTATTTATTATTTTAAAATTTTTACAACGTGTGGTATTTGGTACACTTGCCACATTTGCCGCACTTTCGTTGTTTTTCAATTTTGTCCACAAATGACCCACATTATCCAAACGAATTTCGTCAGCAACATGTTTTGAAGATTTTGGACGTACTCCACGTGGCGTTGGAATATCTGGAGCGTTCAGCAGGGCCTCCACTATTCGCCTGTAAAATTCTAATAAAGAAATTGCCTCAATGTTGTGGTAAAGAAGCCACATGTTGGCTATTGTCCCTTTCAAGCAAAATCTAAATATCACCCAATACCATTTTTTAGATCGAATTCGAATCCTATATAAACCTCTTAGCTCATCCAATAAGGCTATACCACCCATTCCCTTGTTATACATTTGCGCAACATTTGGTTGGGGGACCGCTATAATTTTTCTGTCTTTTCTGGACCATCTGTTACAGTTTCCTATAGTAAATATTTCTGGCGTTAAAATATTAGTTACCATAGTAACTTCATTATTGTCATTTCAGCGAACAAGAGTGAGCTGATGTTCTTCGCTATGTAGAGCGTGGGAACACGAATTTGATTTTTTATTTATTTGAGTGGGGCTCTTTCAATCCTGTCTTTTCTAATTGTGCCGATACAGTGTATCTTTTGATCTCCCTTGTCAGTAAAGGTAAAGATGTAAAAAAAATATCAATATAGATAACAGATTTTTGTGGTAAAAACCATGTACACAGGTTTTCGGTTTTTATTGAGGGCAAAAAAAAGCTTTTCGGTGGTTACGGAACTTCCTAAAGAGTTACCCTGTAATTTATCTCCACTTCCAGTATAGGGACGAAATTTTGCAAGGTAACCTTTATTGGTCGCAATGCACCAGAATTTATATCCGTAACGGATGGGTTTTTCTCGAATTAACTGCTTCATTGAATGATGTCCATAATACGGCTCCATGACTTCAATCTGTTCAGCAATGGGTGGTATTCAGAGAGAATAAGGATGCCAAAGTATTTATATAAATCATCAATGGACAAAGAAAAAGGGTAGGATTTTTGTGAAGCGTACTTTACAAAAATAGTCCATAAATTTTTCATCAAAAAATAATTTAAACACATCATTGGCTTCAAATTTTGTTGTTTCCATTCATTTAGTATATGGGCTTCCATATATTTTTTGAAAATATCATTTATTCCCTTTTCCAGTTTTTTTCTTCCCACTTACGATCAATTATTTTCATAGATTTTTTTCTATTTTCAGAATCTTGTGAAATGTCTGCAACCGCCCTTTTTCTTTTGTTACCTGATTCGTGAGTTAGTCACAGTTGTATTTGACAGCACTGTTTTCTCAATTGCTGTATTTTTTTCGAGAAACAGTTGTAATATCCAGGGTTTGAGATAGTGTACCTCGGCTAATACTTTGAAAAGTGTAATTGAACTGATCTTCCTCAAAACTTCCGGCATCATCTCTGTCAGAATCATTTCCGTCATTTGGATAATGCAACGTGAGTTGAACTTCGTTACACTGGTTAATTTCTGAGCCAAAGTATCGTCATCTTCTAAACTATCATATATTTTTAACAGTTCCTCTACATCTTTGGGATTATTAGGACCGTATTTTTTCATCATTTTTTCTAAAACAGAAACAATATTCATTAGTTACCACGATTGCCCAGCGTATTATATATCATCAGCAAGAATTAAAGATCTTTAAAATACACAAGGAATCTACGTTCCTGTATTTGGCTGTATACCATATATTAAAAAATTTATTAAAAATCCTTTGTAAAAGGTATATAATTTTTAAAAACCCAAATGGGTTGTTATAGACAAAACGTTTTCGGAATCCATTATTCCATCATCAGTGTCTAGGTGCACATGAGTGTAGCCACTAAATACATGGGTAAAAACCCGTTAACAAAAATTTAGTTACATTTGTTTTACATTATATTATATAAATTGCTAGGATGCTAAAGTTACCGTTGGATTAGGTAACATGGCGACATATGACTCCACGTTGAAGTTGCAAGTCCTGAGACGGTGTGTCTACGAGGACTTAAGTTGCTTCCATTAAGTCCTCGTAGACACACCGTCTCAGGACTTGCAACTTCAACGTGGAGTCATATGTCGCCATGTTACCTAATCCAACGGTAACTTTAGCATCCTAGCAATTTATATAATATAATGTAAAACAAATGTAACTAAATTTTTGTTAACGGGTTTTTACCCATGTATTTAGTGGCTACACTCATGTGCACCTAGACACTGATGATGGAATAATGGATTCCGAAAACGTTTTGTCTATAACAACCCATTTGGGTTTTTAAAAATTATATACCTTTTACAAAGGATTTTTAATAAATTTTTTTTATCTTTAAAATACTCACCAGTATAAATTTCAATACTATTTATGTCACATCACCCTTTACCGCCAAGCGGTTATACATTTCTAATGTTATGATAAACAGTTACCTTCTAACATCTACTCTGCAACCTATATGGGGTTTAAAACAACTGTTTACTTTTTTTCTGACAAGTAGATGGCGAAATGTGTAGCAGTGTCTCGCGTATTACTTAAAATACGGTGGGTATTAATGGGTTAATACGTTATCAGCTGGCGTTACTAGCAAATTAATAATTTATTAAAATATTATAACGTAGGTACATAATTTCTTTAAATTATAAATAATAATTAAATAATAAAATTACTTTATTCAATTTTAAAAATATTATTTAAATTTAAAAAATACAGATAAAATAGTATAAAGCTTCGCGCTAATCTACAGTAAAACCTACTGTATAACATTTTTTATAATAACTCGAGAATGGCTTATTTTGATTTTGTTTTTTTTTTGAAATTAAAGGAAGGTTTAAAAGGTGAGAAAATATGAGAAATTATAAAGAACTAGTAGAAGCAACAGTTTTATTTTCCCATACAAACAGTTACATTATAGTCTTATACAAAATGTTTTATTCGAGTTCACCTCTACAGTAGTAGTTCATTTAATCTATATATTAACATAAAATGACGTTTAACAAGTATCATTTTTTGAAATTTTGGAATATTTGTAGAAGTGCAAGAAATGTTTAAAAGATAAAAATAAATTTCATGAATTAACATGTAAGTGTTTGTACAGCAAGATCAAAGTGCAATCGTGTTTTCGAAGCAGTCGTTAGACATTGGAAATGGTACAGTCGCTATTGACACGTCGACAGGATTTATCACATTACCCACAGATTTCTGTTATTTCACAGACTCGAAATAACTACTAACTGTGACTCTTCAGTCGACAGACGACGGAAGAACGGAGTGAAAAAACGAAGTGCGTGTCTGGTAGCCCAACAGACATGACTAAGATAGTTCGATAATTTATGGCCAATAGGAGGGCGTTCGTCACGTGCAGACTCAAATATCACGCGGTCATTTGTGTTTATTCTGCCCGTAGCTCGAAGTTGAATTTACTTTAGATAGTATTACGTATGGTTGAACTCGTATTGAACTAAGAATTACAATAATATTACAATATACAGTGTTGCATTAAAAAACCAAAGTGACTAATGATATCAGAAAAATGGTAGATCTGGCAACATGGCAAGCATCAGATTTGAAATCTTTATATTAAAGAATAGGCGTAACCCGGGTTTTGTACAATTCGGACAATCCATTTAAGAGAGTATTAGGCGTTTCCAGACTTTTGGTCCACCCTGTATAAATAATAAATAAGAAATAATACGGTATGTTTTTTATTTTATATCAACATTTAAATCTCTCGAATATCATTCCTTAATGCTTATTTCACAGTCTTTTCTGCGGTATTGATATAAATAAATGGTTTTCTGGTTAAAAAAACAAAGTTAGACTGTTGATACCAAAGTAATTTATTTCACTTATAAATTTTCCCGAATCTCCTAGCTTGTCTCAGGCAAAACAAAAGCCTCCCTTTACTGTTATCTTTATAGAAAGCCAGACATCTCAACTAGTTCTATGATCAATTTATAACAGCCATCTTCTCTGCTTTATTGTCCTCTGCGAATGGCGAATCGAGCTCCATTATGTCATAATTAAAACATGGAAAATATAAGGAATATAATGGATCTTTTCATATTCTTTTGTTGTTCCTTTCATATTGAAATCGTGGCGAGCTTTATTGACCGATACAATATTAATACGCTGCAAATTTTGTTTTTGGAAACCCCCTTATAAACGATTTATCATTTTATACTACAGAGGCGGACTCAGACTCAATTTACGGTGCTAGCATGCATAATATTAACCCATTTAGGGCCGTTGATGTGTTTACACAACATAGCACACATTATTTTTTTATTAAAAATGAATTCAACAAAACTGATAAATTAAGTTCTTCATTTTTACTTTTTGGGGAAATGTCCAAAAAATTCAAACTTTTTTACGTTGTTCTGAAATTTTCAAAAATCAAAATGTCATAATCATTTTCATAATTTTGGTACTCACTTTTTATAAATATATTTCAAAATTCATAATAAAATTTAAATGCTTGACCTATATGACCCTCCTCTCCCCTTAATTAGATCATATTATGTTCATGCGTATTGTATGCGTATTGCGTATCAACAGCCATTGTAAAATGTCAACAAAAGTCTTGGGAGGTACGAAAATAATGTTCGGAAAAGTACATAAACGGCTTTTGTCTAGCCCTACAACTGTTTAGTCTTCATCTGATCGAGTTCGAGTGTATGTTTTTTAATTTGTTTTATGTAAAATATGCCTAAATTTTTTACGCAAAGGTAGGTAGAGCTGGCCTTAGACGAGGTGGTACGTGAGTTGAGCGATGAAAATGGTACTTATATCTTTATTCTTGGAGGTTTGTTTATTTTTTCTGTTAAGTTTTACTCAGCAAATTTTTTGTTCTTTCTAGAGCAAGTTGACGCTCTTTATATTCCACCCAAGGTAGATCAATTGACAGACGAGGAAGATTTCGCAGAGGACCTTGCAAATAATGGCAAGAATATTGACATAGCAGGCACTTTCGAGATTCATTCCAGCCTAAAGGATCTAGATGAGGAATCTGATAAAATAAGAGGAAAAACTTTTGTCGTTAGCTTTTTAGCAATCAAGTTGTCAGGCATTCGTATTATGTGTCCGGCTCATCTAAGTCGCTGTGTTTTAATGAACGTTACGACATCTGGTTCATTAAAGAGTTGGTATAATTCGAAATTAAATCTTTTGCGCCACTGCCCTTAATCGTTTATCACTCCAAATATTTTGCGGAGTATCTTACTCTCGAATATTCCCATAAGCCTTTCATCCTTCTGCGTTAGAGTCCATGTTTCCGCCTCTTATGTGAGGACCGGCCTCAGCAGTGTTTTGTATATAATAATTTTAGTTTTTCTTTGGATATTTCTTGAGTGGAATTGTTTTTGGAGTCCATAGTATGACCTATTTGTAAGGTTTATTCGTCTTTTAATTTCTTTGCTTGTTTTATTGGTAATAGTCACTAGCGAGCCAAGGTATGTGAAGCTGTCAACACGTTCAAAGATATGACTTCCAAATGCTGTTTCCCGTTCCTCATTTGCTACAGGATCCTTAGTAACCAACATGTACTTGGTTTTGTCTTCGTTGATGACTAGACCGACCTGTTTCGACGCCATTTCCAATTCTAAGAAATATTTCTTAACATCTCATTTGCTACGCCCTAATATGTCAATGTCATCAGGCGTATGCTAAGATTTGTATCGATCTATTGTAGATAGTACCGCTTTCTCTAATTCGTGTGTCTCGGACTGCCTTTTCCAAAGCAATATTAAATAGGAGACAAGCCAGGACATCCCCTTATGTGAGTCTATCCTTTATCTCAAAGGATCGAGAATTTTTTCCCTGTATTCTAACGCTGGCTTTTAAGTTAGACATTGTCATTCTCGTTAATCGGATAAGTTTTCTGGTATACCAAACTCACGCGTTGATTAGTATAGTACTGTTATCTTGACACTGTCATATGCGGCCTTAAAGTTGACGAATAGCTGATGGGGTTCGATGTTAAATTCTAATGTTTTCTCGAGGATCTGTCTTATTGAAATGAATCTGGTCAGTTGTTGATTTTTCTGGAGTAAATCCGGCCTGGTATTTTCCAACTACTCCAACTGTGTAAACTTGTAGCCGTTCTTAGAGAATATTTGCTAATATTTTGTAAACAGTTGTTAACAGGTTTATACCTCTGTAGTTGTCACTGGAGCTGATCGCCTTTTTATGTATCGGGCATATCACGCCTTAAGACCATTCACAGGGCATGGTCTCATTTTCTAGACAAGAAGTAAAAGTTTATGCGATGCTTGTAGCAGGGCGTCGCCACCATTCTTGTAGAACTCACTATAAATTCCCTTAATAGTTTCATTTTTAGTTTTATCATCTTTTGTCAGTCATTACCCAATAACCGTGCAACAATCAGTACCATATATCATATCTGATCTTAAGGCTGTTAAAGTTTTATTTACTTATGGGTATATTATCTTATCTCTTAATCACTTAAGGGTAGATTAAATTCTTTGAAATTAATTTATAAATAATTAATAATTATAAATAATAAATAATTATTTCCGTCGACCGTCCATTTATGATCAATTTTAACACCCTTAAAATCATTGATTAATGACCCCTATTAATGAATGATTTTCTATTAATGAACGATTTCATTATAGGCAACACAACATACATTGCTTGCATAAATTAATTAAACGCTCTGTGATTGGCAGTGCCCTGTGGTGTAGGCAACCAAACATATACCTATTTATATTCCCACTAAAAAAATTAAAATGAAGTAGCCACTGTTAGTACTATCTGTCATCGTATGTCATTATTTACTTTATTGTTTAAAATTCTGTGAATAACTAAATAAAAATTTAAACAAAGATATCTTTATTTCTGAAAAGTACGAAAAGTTTTGTAACGAAATCGTGAATTAAAATGGCGATTAACAATCTCGAACATTAACGCGCTCGTTCCGCTTACGCGTTAAAATATCTCAATTGTTAATCACCCTTATTAATACACTTGTTGGTTAAATAACTATTAATAAATATATATATATATATCATAAACTTTACATACATAAACCTTGACTTCATTGGTGTAGTGAACCTCAGATTAATTACTATGGTTTATTTTCTTAAATTGTTTGTGTTTCATGTCAGCACAAACAGTGTCTTCACCTGGTATTGTTATGTAGGTATCTACGTTAATGATGAGGTGTTTGAAGCCTTGTATACTTCATTGAAAATGAACTCACACTATTCATAGAACCACCCCAATATGTTAACTTTTTTGACATTACCGCTATGTTTATTGTGTATAACTTAATGTCACACTTGATCGGGTATATTCCGGTTTTAGTAGCTATCCATTTATAATTTTAACAATATCCGTGCTTTTGGAATTCTATTTGATCTAAATGTTAGAAAGTATTCTGTTCCTAAACTCAATTTTTTTTTATATAGTTCTGTTCTTTGCTCTTTTTACAAAAAACTGACTTAGTTCTGTTTTTGTTTATAAAAGGTTCATAATATGTTAAACTTTTGCTTCAATTCCATCTTTTTATAGCTGCATATCTTTGTAAGGTAAGTTGCTAGAACGACATAAGACGGTATGAAAAATTGTGTCAAGTGTTAAAAATGTTTTTTCATAAGGTAGCGTTAATAAGTAAAGTTTTCCTGTTATATAAAATAATATTGGAGTAACAACACTTATTTTACACCCTAACTCCATCCCTGGCGTTCAACGATTTATCATTTTAGAAATATGACTTCTCGAGGATGTATACGGAATTCATTATTTATTATTCTTGCGTTATTTTTGGGCACTTAAAAAGGGTTTTGTCAGGTTTCATAACATCTGACCACCGACGCTTCTCTTTGTTCGCTGAAAGAATAAGGAGATAAGTTCTTTTTGGTCGAATTTCAATTTCGAGAGGAAAATATGAGCTTGGTTACGGAAAATCTCGATTTAAAACGATTATTTGGAAAATTTCCAACAAAAAATGGTTTTTTGTTTCAATGAATGAACTATTCTAAAGATAAATGTTCGGATACTAATTTTCTAAAGTTGCTCTGCTCTCTTGTCTAGGTATATCGTTGTTGATTATTATTTTTTGTTCTATTTATTTATTTATCTTTGTCAAATTGACGTTGGCAGTTGCTAAAGGCACATTCTTTCGCTTTTCATTCATTAATATTATTCATATAAGAATATATTTAAATGTTATATGTAATTGTATATGAATAATAAAACATATCACGGTGTTTTATGCTTACATCACTACCTCTTTCATTTTAGATCCGTTTTTCACCACTTCCCCTTAAGGGATTTCTTTTTTTTTTCTCATTACTTTTCGGAACTTCTCATGTCATATTTCTAACTATTCATTCTTCCAACCTTTTTAGACAAACTAACCATAATAACATTTATTTTGCTTCACTAGTTTAGAAGTTCACGTACATTCAGCATTTGCTAGCTCTTTCGGTTTTTGTTTCATTTTATTTTTATTTTGTTTACTAAATTTTATTTTAGCTATCTTTAGACAGCTTTGTAATTATTAAGGACCCGACAGGTTCTTTTCGAAATCTAGTCGTTCCCCGTTCATCCATCTGTCTGTGCGATAACTCTGGAAACTTGTATATGTGTTCCGTTTGTTGTAAGGAAGAAGCATGTTAAATTTGGAGCTAATAAGTCTTCTTCTTCTCAAATGATGGCTTTTTATTGAACAAAAGGTCCTAAAATAAAAGTTCTAGTTTCGGAACTCGATTAATAAGTACCTAGTGGTGCATGGAAGAACTATACTATAACTTGGGGTAAAGAGAACTTCATACCAATTAAACCCCTCCTTTTTCTGAACGAGAAGACCTATAGTAGAAGTCACAGTTAGAATGCAGTTTCGGTCTTACGGCGCTCAGCGATGCCGCTCCTATGGGCACAGTGGTAGGTGTGTGGTAGTTTGGCGATGGACTGAGAAATCAGGATCGTACGCGCTTCGTTTCAAAAATCTTTACTCATTAATTTAACTGAGTTAAATAAGAGAATAAACAAAAAACAAGTTAATTCTATAAAAAATGCCTGTATACATAAAATATCTAATACCTCGTAAATACTTACAGTACCTGGCCAAATTATTAGGCCAAACAAGGAAAAATTTACTATATGAAGTTATTTCTCTTATGTTTATGAATATATATGAAAAAAATTACTGTTTTGTTCTTTTTTGTGAATATTAACTCATATGTAATTAAACTGTACTAAAAAAGTTAATAAAAAACTTTTATTTATTAAAATAGTATAATTTTTACAAAGTAGAGATAAATTTAATATTTTGTATGTCCGCCTTTGGCTGCTAAAAAACGTCGAGGCATGCTCTCAATATAGGCTTGAATAGTTTCCTGGAGGTGAGGATTATGATTCCATTCATATATGAGCGTTTCAAGTAACTCCCTTTTATTAGTAATGTTTTTTTCGGAACTTTGTTTTTTTCTGTCAAAACTTGAAAAACGGATTCGTCCGAGAAGCAGAACTGAAATCAACAAAATTTTTAGAAATGCTCATGTTTTTTTAGTTTATAATATTGATATTCTAGCAAAACAACACAATTATACTTTTTTCCACTCTTCCACAGTCCAGTTTTTGTATTTTTTTGCCCATTCGAAATGTTTCTTTATCATAGCCGGAGTAAGCCTTGGCTTTCGAGCTGGTGTCCTAGCTACAAGTTTGTTTTCGATAACTCTCCGATGAACTGTTCTTTCTGTAACACAAATTCCTTCATCTCTTATCTCCTGGGCAAGTATTCGTAGTTGTTTCTTTCGTAGTTTTAGGCAAATATCTCTTATTTTGCGATAAGTCCTAGAAGTAGTCATACGAGGTCTTCCGCTGTGACCGTTACGCCTTGGATCCAAACTGACTCCAGACGCAATTTTCTGTTTTATATTCCTTACAGAACTTTTTGATACTCCTACGATTGCTGCTATTTCATTTTGAGACAATTGTCCAGCTTTTAGGAGTCCAAATACCTAACCTACTCGTTTGGTTGACATCATCATTTTTCCTCATCTAAAAATATATAATACCCTTAATTATACCAGTAACTTCACTGCATATGTTTATAATCTAAAAAATAATAATAAAAAAAGGATAAATCACTCACCACGTAATAAAATTTTAGGTCAAAATCGTTTAGAATTCTAATGTTCACAGACAGTATTTGAGGTTACAAAATGAACAATAGTTGACAGGACGCAATGCTGTCTGGAAATGGCGGATAAGGCGGTATTGCCAACGTTAAAATAGTACAATTATATTACCATACTATATTAAATGTTGCTATGCGAAAAAATAATAACATTTCTGTTGATAAAAATTATTAATCTTAAAAAATGCAAATTTTTAATACTTGGTCTAATAATTTATCTTCTATATTAATTATCACCGGTTCAATATCTTCCTGCAAATTGTCCACCGCAAAAATTTTTTCTTCTTTCTTGACGTGGTTCATATAATTATGCCACTGCTCTTTAGATACGCGTTGGTAAGCTTCTTTTATCAACCGCTCTACCGTTTTTTCTTTAAAATCGACATTGTTAGAAGCCACATACCTTTTCACTTGACTCCACACCATTTCAATCGGATTAAGCTCTTAATCGTAACAGTCTCAAAATCTTAACGCCATATTTTTTCGCAATTGTTTCAATTTTGAACTTGTCGTACTCGTTTCTAAATGCTGCCGACGTATCCAGTAATTCACTTTTTAGGTAATCTTCCTCGAAGAAATTTTTTTTTTCGATTAGCCAGTCCGTGATTTGCCTTTTGTGTCACAATTTTTTCGGGAAATCAAATTTGCATGAGTGGTGTGACGCTTTATTCAAAACGACAACGTTTTATTTGTCTTCCGGCAAATTTGGAATTAACGTCTTCTCAAACCATTCTTTATATAGATCCCCGTCTATTTCGTCTTGGTAATTAACGGTTCCCTTCTTGGTCAAGAAAGTTAATTCGGCCCATGCCTCAAAACCAGTTTGGCTTCCAGCATGAAGAAGAACAAACTGAGAACCTCTGGGTTGGAGCTTTGTCCAGTAGAGAGCCCTTTTATGAAGGCATTTTGTGGATTTTTGATCGTTGTGTCTATCCATTCCTTTTTGACTGAAGCACCGACGTTAGTCCAAGACTCAGCGACATAAACAAGGTTTACATGATCCTTCTTCCTTTTATTTGTGTGAGATACTTGTGTCTTCAGGATATGATATATCTTCTTTCCATCATTATCGAATCTCGACCTCTTTTACCATATTCAAAACCCATGTCATTTAGTAGCCTACGAAATGTGGTTTTTAAAAAAGCTGGTAGGTCCTCATCATCCTTCACTCTGTTCATTATGCTGTCGACGGTTGGTGGTATGTTTAAAAAAAATCATGTGCAATTTTTCTTATTCGAGATTTCATTCCCTCATCGTAAGTATTATCATGTGAATTGGACTGGAAATTTTGCGAATACTCACACCGCATATTTTCGAAACTTTTTCCACAGCTGTCACCATTTTTTAAGTTCAGATTTTAGTTCAGTACATTTAACACCACACGTTTTACTTGCACGGTAATCGGCCCAGTCTCTTAATCTGGGGAATTCCATCCGAATTATCTTGCAACGGCTAGTATATAGGTTTTTATTCGTATGGCGTTCAAGAATTATGTAGGGTTTTTCGATACTCCGCTGTTTAGTATTCACCTATAGAGCGTTCCACGTTAAGAAAATAACATTATGCTTATGCAGATCAGTGTTGCCAAATCTCTCAGGCAAGTGTTGCTATTAGATTAGTATTCTGATAGAGCCGTATTCAGCACTGTGTAGTTGTAGTTAATTAATTTCACTAATAAAAGGATATGTATAGTTGAATACAAAATAATGCATTATAATATACTTGTTTCTTTAATTGAAGGATTTAGGTATGTAATTATTATAGGACTAATAAAAATAGTTAAATTTTACCATTGTTTAACATTACATATTTATAAACGCTTTAGATAAGATGTAACTAAAAAACACAAGTGCAGCTTTAATTTTATTTTCATGTAAGTAATAACACCAATTACATACATAAAAATTTTTCCTTGTATACAAGGTGAATCACCACTAACGGAACGGAAGATTACAGCAAAAGAGTAAAAAACTTTTAAAAATTTTAAATTATTAGTTTGTAAGTTGATAAAAGCTATATTTTAAAATTATTTTGAAATATACATGGTGTCCCAATAAATGTCGGCGTATCAAAGTTATATTTTTTTATCTTCTTATTCTTCTTCCTCTTTATAAGCGATCATGCTTGTTCATTGGCGGATTGATACCTCTATGGAAGGTTGTCACTCCATCTTTTTGCGCAGTCGGCCGATACTTCTTCTACCGATTAATGATTTATCTCTTGCTATTTTGACCACACGTGTCTCCCCCATTCTGCTTATGTGGTTATTTCATTATTTTTTCTATTTAGTATCAATTCATTTATATATATATATATATATATATATATATTTATATATATATTTATATATATATATATATATATATATATATATATATATATATATATATATATATATATATATATATGTATATATATATATATATTTATATATATTTATATATATATATATATATATATATATATATAATATATATATATATATATATATATATATATATATATATATATATATATATATATATATATATATATAACTGTTTTGGATGGGTTGGAGTCAATAAAAGGGCTATTGGTTAACTATTTTTTTAATTCTCGAGCTTTCAATTGTGTTTACAATTATTATCAAGAGCTAAAAAAGACAAAATACTTACAAGGTTGAACTAAAAAGAAAAAACAATTTTTGTTAACTTACCAAATAAAAATTAGTTTGGTAAGTAAAAATTACTGCTTACATCTTCAAAATATTTAATACAAAAATGTTTTAATCTAATAAATGTTAATTACAATTACAAATAGCCTCAATGTCATAAATGCCAACATAAAATTTTTATTTTTGACAATTATATTGCCAAAAGTAAAATTTCGTTTAAACATTCTTTTTTGTTTAGTAACAAAAAGAAGAAGATTTATTCACCGTTGACAGATGCCTGAAAGAAATGTGACAGATATATGGAGAATTAAATATGACATTTTACAAGTTTTATATATAAATCATAAAGAAAGAATATAATTATAAATTTTGCTTAAATTTTGAATTTCTGATCTTTTGTTTAAACTTTTATCATTTTTGCTAATACAAACCATTTCCAAAAAAGTCCTTTTAAATTTATTACTTTCGCTACATAAAATTTTAATGTTATCAAAATCCATAATATGGTCTTTATCGATTACATGTTCTGCCAAAGCACAAGATGGTTTTTTAATTCTGCAATCTTAATATGTATATATATATATATATATATATATATATATATATATATATATATATATAGTCCAAAGTTCGGTCTCCTATTTGCGAGTTCAAAGTCTTTTTATCATTATGTAGTCAGAGAACGACATAAAATCGCTGACATACGTACACCGTATTATTTTAAAAAATTCACAAGGAAAATAAATTCCTGCAGCTGGCTGTATACCATGTATCACAAAAAGAGGTTTAATCTTTGTATGTAGGTATATATTTAAAAACCCTTAAAAGGGCTACATCAAAAAACACAAACGTTTTCGGAATAATAATTCCATCATCAGGTTAAAAAGCAGGTTAACATGCCTGAGCCACCAAAATATTAGGGTACAACCCTTTACAAAAAATGAAGTTAGTAAAAAATGTACATGTTGTTGTTTAAAAGTGAGTGATGTTTAATACTTTATTAGATTTAACTTCAGGCAACACATAACCATGCCTCACGTGAGTTCCAGGGTCCGGAGAGTAAACCTCTTCAAACGGACATCAGGTGGTAACTGTTACCAGCTGAACAATTTTTTTTATTTTCTTTTCATCATATTTTAATACTAATTATCCTATTCCCAACGAATACAAATCCAAAGACGTAAAAATTTTAATTTATTTACAAAAAATATATTTACAACTACACTGGTTTCGTTTATAACAATATGTCTGTATGTAGGGGTTTAAAAATCGAAAGTAGCAATTATAAATATTTGAAATCGATTTCCGTTTAACAAAATTTTAAATTACGGCAAAACTATTAGTCCTAGTTATAGGACATCCGTATATCATTCGAAAGAGAATTTTTTTTAATTTAATAATTCACTAGCAGACCAACTCGACATCGAGTTTTGATGTAAGTTTTGCTGATATTTAAGAGGGGCGGAGTCTAACGATTCATCGTTTCCGTCGCCTGGTGTAAATGTTCTAAAAATCCTAAAAATAAACTGTATCGATGCCAATTTTGTTAAATTGAAAATCGATACAGTAGTTTTTTAGGATTTTCAGGAAGATTTACATTAGTAAACGGAAACAATATGATTGTTAGACTCCGCCCCTCTTAAATAAAAAACAGAAGTAAAACCGGTATAAAGTAACTTTTTTTTACATATTTTAGATTGTAAAATGCCACGTTTAAGAAAAAGAAGTCGGTTTGAGAACTCTAACTAACTAACTAACTAAATTTATATTTAAATATTATTTAAATATAAAAAATACAGAAAACAATATGATGCTCCGCGCTAGTCTACACTACCGCCTACTGTTCCACTTTTTTGAGAATACGCCACAATTTTACTTTATAATAAGTTTATTTTTTATTTATTTATTTAAAATAAACCTATTTTAAATATTCCCAACAAAATTAATAATATATTTCTAACTAATAAATTAAAAACAAAGTAATGCTTACCTTATTATTTAATTCTTCAAGTATTAAACTCAAAACGTAGTCTAAATCTCTAAATATCAATCACAACACCTCACACACGCTGCACTTGTTGGAAACAGAATACTTTCTAACTAAACATAAAAATAAAAAAATACCAACTCATCAGATAGTGTAAACCAGACCCCATAAATTAAAATCGGAGACAGGAGGATCCCGAATTTTGAGTGGTCATCATCGTTATTCCTTAAGTGGAAACACTTGTTGGCGCATTCCAGCATTCGAGAATTGTTGTGTATAATATTGAATGAGAAATGGATTTTAATATATTTATATATATTATTATATTTGTTAAGTAAGTATAAAAGAAAAAAGTAGACGCGGGCATATTTTAAAAATACATTGAAAATTAGGACTTTAAATTTTGAAGAATGAAACCTGTAAAATTCCTATACTTTACTATAGGAAAAATTCATTTTATGGCCGCCATTTTTAAACCGGTTCGAATTTTTTAAATTTTAAACCTTAGGAGGAATCTACTCACTAATCTGTTTAATTATTCGAAAAAATTATTCTCCTATCTATCACCGTTTAGGAGGAGTATTGCGCTCAAGAAAAGGGCTTAGCCTTTTAGTATATAAGATTAATATACCGGGTGTTCCATTTAAAATAAGCCTTATATTACACATTGAATAATCCAATAATGAAACTATAAATTTTGAACACCCTGTAAATAAATGTTTAATAATTAATCATGAAATACATTCGACTAATATCCAGCTATTTAGATGTATGAATAATTTTACTAAAATTGCTTAAATAAACGAAGAATGAGTCCTCGTTTAAAGTTTTACATTTTAAGAAAATTCGACATAACTCAGAACACTCTGTACATAGGTATAGAGAAATCTTATGAAACTATACTTTATTTTTTGCAGACAATTAGAAAATCCAATAAAATACAGGGTGTTTCATAAAAAAAATATATAACTTTGAAACGCCGCGCTTTATTGTGACACCCTGTATATTTCAGAATAATTTTAAAATGTAGCCTTTATCAACCTACATACTATACATTTAAAAAAATTTCAAAATCTTTTACCGTTTCGCTGTAATCTTCCGTCTCGTTAGTGGTGACTCAAACTGTATAATATATATATATATATATATATATATATATATATATATATATATATATATATATATATATATATATATATGTATATATATATATATATATATATATATATATATATATATATATATATATATATATATATATATATATATATCTACGGCATAAAGTGGACTCCGCCCATGTTAAAATTCAGGTTCAAGTGAGCTCCATGGTCAAGTGGCCACCGATATACGGAGCTCACTTGACCATTCCATAATATTGGCTCTGTCGATTCGTCAACATGTATAGTTTCATAATTTTTAAAAATTTTGTGGAGCCCCTAATTACCCCTGTATCATGAATGTATATCGCTTAGTTCACGTGTATATATTATAGGGGTCGTTCAGATCTTTTTCCGTGTATATTGGAACCATAAGTATATCGGTTTAAGTAAGCTCTGATAGTTTGGCAACTATGGGATTAAGCCGTTTATTTCCAGCGGATATTCTAAACGGTTCATATGGACTCCTTACTTTTGTTATCATTCATACGCATTACAGTATGTAACAGATATGTGTACTACCAAATACCTGTTTTTAGTAGGTACGTGCTTTTGTAAAAATAGATTTATAGATACAATTCGTTACCAAGTTGGATGTGTTTTTTCATATGCGAAAATTATCTAATGTATTTTGTTAACGTGAGTATGTCTTTATACGTTTTATTTAAGAATCCGGTTAATAAGAACTTCTTTTATTTCATCCATTGTTTCATGATATCTTATATACAGCTTTTTATTATTTTATTTCTTTTATTTTATTTTTTTATCTGTGTACTACATATAATTCTGGATAGAAGGTTATCTCAAAATAAATATTTAAGTGCTAAAATAGATATTTTTTGTTAAAATGGGTAGTAGTGCACAAAAAAGGGAAGACTGATTAATTTATCTAACACGAATTATACAACTTCACCAATAGTACATATTTCTGAATGTTTTATCTCCTATTTAGGAGTAATATGTAATCAATATAAGTGGAGTTAGTGTCAAATTTGCAATGATTTTTATAAGTAATAGCTTACTGACTGTACTTTACATATTCAGTTCACATAAATAAACCTTGTCCCTTCAGAAAAGAGCGATTAGAATGGTAAAGTTTACTAAGAAAGTGTAATAAGTCTTATACCACCCCACATGCACACAAGTTAACCAATGTTTGCAGGCCAGAGTCCTCCTGGCAGATTTAAGAAAGATAACTACCATAAGGAAGTTCCTTTCGAGGGATCAGATGGCGAGGAGCAGCTTATTTTTGTTTGTATATCTTGCAGATTTGTTGATATAGCCATTTTTTTCTTGATTTTAGTCATAAAATGGGCTGATATTCGTGGAGTGGATGTTACGAATCTGGACTTTGTTTCTTTTGCTCTCTAGCTAATTATCTTCGGATATTAGGTGGATTGATAGCTACGATATTATAGAGCTTATGTATGGATGTGAGTCTTAATATTTGCTGAATTTGGCTGACTAATTTATAACTAAATCTACGTGTTAAGTATGTGTTGGTGTCACTTATACTATCAAGGTATATTAGGCAGCAGAAGCATAGAGTTCAAGCGTCTACGTTTTAAGGGTGGAAGGATGTGCTTCACATTTTTAGCTGACAAGTTTGCAGAGAATATTATTTTCTGGTTCTAGTTTGGCATTTGATTTTAAAAAAAGTACTGTGAATGACAAAGTGTGATAGAAACTATCTTCAAGCTATTTATAGCAAGTCCAGAGTTTAAGGATTTCATGACACTATTGGTTCAGGTATATATTCAGATTTGTGAAAGTGTCTCTGTTAGGGACATTGAAGGAGCACACCTGACTTTTTTCGGGGTTTGACTTAAAATTGAGTTATATTCTATTTTTAGGTATGATTTAGATTTTTCTCCACTTCACCAACAAAAGTTTTTGGCTGTGCAACAATAAATAATGTATCGTCTACATAATAAAAGTCCTAGTATTTACTGGTATGAGTTGTGTAAATGTTATACAGAGTAGGTGCCATTACAGGACCCCAAAGAGACAGTTATTCTACGTTCTCCATCTGCTATTCTTTCCATTGAGTGATACGAAAAATTTTCTGTTGTGTAGGCATACGCGGATAATACAAGTGAGTTTATTACCTCAGGGGATATTACATAGATTTTGGAGAAATACCCTATAATTTAAGGTGTCGTAAGCGGCATTAAGATTAACAAATACCACTCCTCATACCTGATATTTTTCGTACTTCTCTTTGCTGTGTTGGGCAAGATTTATTATTTGTGACGTATATGATTTAACCTGTCATATATAGCCACTTTTTTTTTAATTTGAGTTTTTCTTCTATTATCGATTTATATTAAGGATCATGTGCAGAAGTATTTTGTATAGCTGACAAAATAAATAGATATATTGGCCGATAGCTTTTGTGGTCGTCGGAGTTTTTGCCAGGTTTAAGCAAGGCAACAACTTTGTCTTTGCTTTGCTTGTCTAAAGACTTTGGATATTAGCCATTGTTGTATTTTTGGTTCAAATTTTAGAGTTAGTTTTGTGCTCAGATCCTCAGCCAGGAGCCGTAATATTGTTCATTATATACGTGGATAGCGGATCCAAGCTCAACATCGTTGAAAGGTTCTCTCAGCTGACTGGTTTTGTTTTCTTTCATTATAAGTTTTTCTTTGCTTCTTTGCCTGCATTTAATATGTAATTTTCAGCGATCAGCTTAATACCATAGGATTGGCCATCTTTGTGCTTCCTGCATTTTATTAAGTGCATATGTAAAGTGGAGTGTCTTTATCTCTAGATATGCTCTTAATATTTATACACATAATTAGAATAGTTATAGACCAAAAATATCCTGGCTTAAAAACCTAAGGGAATGGTTTGAAAGCAGTAGTGCAGAACTTTTTAGAGCGGTAGTCAACAGAGTCCGTATAGCCATGGTGATTTCCAACCTTCGATAGAAGATGGAACTTAAAGAAGAAGGTGGAAAATAGCATAAACTATCTACGTAATAAATCCCATTAACCTGTTAGTAATGGATAACCAGATATATTTAAAAAGATTAAGTGCCTTTCTTTTTATTTTGGATTTTGAATTTTGCATAACTAGAGCAAGCGACTAATTTTTGTGTATTAGTTTTGCATCAGTAGACCAAGCGCCTCTTGCGAGCGTTTTAATGATTGTAAATCGAATATTTGGCAACATATTATGTACATAAACGTTGTTAAAAATGGTGACGTTGGCAACTTGTTGAGGCGTTTAGATTAAGAAGTAGTGGCAGTTATTGCTTAAATTTTTCTATAATAGTCACATTACAGAAGAGCTAACACAGAAAGAGAATACCTAACAAAAGACATAACACTAAGTAAGATGTATGAATTATATATTAAAGAAGCAGATAATGACCTTGTTAAATTTTCGTTTTACAAAAAAATGTTTTTAACACGATTTAATCTTCAAAGAAAAAAGTTAAAAAAAGTTACTTGTAGTAGATGTGATTGTTTCGAATTAGAAATTAAAAATTGCGCAGATAACGAACAATTAAACAAGTTAAAAAAAGAAAAAATGTGAAATTAGAAGAAGCTGAAAATGCACAATCTAGAAGAAAACTAGACATGAAGATAAGCAACTATCAACCAGAAGTGGAAACCTTTTGATTTGATTTAAAGAAAAACTCTTCCCCTTCCGAGAATTCTAATAAATATTGTATATTATAAGCGTCAATTATGTATTTACAATCTTGGTATCCATAGCGCCAAGGATAACAAAGGTCATTGTTATATTTGGATAGAAGGTGAAGCTGGTCGGGGAGCCCAGGACGTAGGCATTTGTCTTAAGAAACATATTGAAGAAAATATTACTTCTGCAAGACATGTAATTTTTTGGTCAGACTCTTGTGGCGGCCAAAACCGCAACATCAAAATAGTTTTGATTCTGAAAACGATTTTGGAAACTCATCCTACCATTGAAAAAATTACATTACGCTATTTCCTTCCTAGTCATAGCTTTTACCCAATGGTAGTGATTTTGGAGATTTTGAAAATGCCCTAAAATTTCAACAACGTTTATATATCGTTGATGATTAAATAAACGTGATGAAAAAATCCCGTAAAAAGAACCCACTAGTAGTTCACAGAATGAAAAAAAAAAAGAATTCGTTGGAACAAAGAAGTTTACAAACTTACAAACCGTAAGTCAGACATAGAAAAGAGTAAGGCTGGTTTAAAACAAGAGAAATTTAAATAAGAAAGGATATACCACTCATTATTTTTATGAAAACTTAACACTAGTGAAGTTGAAGTAAATCTTCACAAGGATTTTTAAAAAGGACGGCCTGTTGCAATGCAATCCGTAAGTAACCACTTGATTCCTCTTTGGCCCACAGGCAAGCCACTTTTTGTGCCTAAGCTTAACGACAATCTTTAACGCACCTAATACCAAATGATGCAAAACCTTTGTATTGCTCTCTTTTCAGAAACAATACAATAGAAGACGACATTAAAAGATTTTATATTTTTGATTAATTTCTTAAGTAATATAAAATATTCAAAAACAACGACTATTTTTGTCATACCCAAAAAGAAATAATAGCTTGTGGCCTACCAATAATTCACTAAAAGTGATATTTTAGTTACTCATCACTAGACCAAACGACCTCCATGTCGCTTGGTCTACTGATGTATAACACAATTACACAATGTGGCGAAAATCGTAAGTCGACCAAAAGACTTTTTTTTTTTTGTTTTTCTTTATTATTGGACAAGTTACTATTTCGCATTTATAAGAAACATAAAAAACTGTATTCGAAAACAAAAAATTACGACAATTGTAACATATAGTGAATTTTAATAGAGTGAAAACTTTAAAGTCAAATATCTCAAAATCATATTTTGGCGCTTGGTCAAGTGATGAATTACGCCGTCCATATAAAATTACGAGACAATATTCATATGCTGTGGACAAATCGTCATATTTGCGTTATATTGATATGTATACGACAATCAGCTGTAAAAGTCATTGCCTTTTTTTTGCCGTATCATATTTTAGCATAGTGTTCTGATTTATTTTGTAGTATGTTAACTAAACCGGTTTAGTTTGCGTGAAATGAATCCACAATTCGTCTAATAATATTATGTTTTTAAAACAGTTGTGTTTTTATGCTCATCCGTTCACTTTTTGTAAAGCAGTCTGTGTAAATATTAGGGATTTACTTATATAATCTTTTTGTATATATAATTTGTTTATTGATTTTACTTTTTAGATAAAGTTTCATAATTATAGTCCTCTTGCTTTTATTATCTATGGTAATACATATACATACCCAATTCGAAAGGGAGAAAACCAGCGGTTTCTAGATTAAACATAGACATTCTTCTCTCTATCTCCCTCTATGTTATATAAAGATCATCGTCATCGCATAGTCAAAACACAGCAAGATTCTATTGCCTTTTCTTCTTTTTGTCTCCTCATTTCTATTGTAAACTAAGCCACGTAAATGACGTTTTAAAAATTTATGTCAATATTTCTGAAGTGCCTTTCCTGGGATAATTTTTTTAAGCCTAGTTCGTTTGATTACAAGTAATTGATTTGATAGCTTCTAACAGAGAAGTATTGATTGTAGGTAGAATAGCAAGTTTTGATAAATATGATGGGTCGGTAGGTAGTCTCATTATTCCTACATCTGATCATATGTTACCTCCACCCTTCATTTGTAGACATCGTCTCGTGGCCTTTGGATATAGCTAGCTGAACGTTGGAGTTGAGATTGAGTTTCTTGTACGACATTGCTATCTTTATATATGTGTTTGACATTGGCATTAGTTCCGTTCGTATTGGTTAGTACTCGGACCTTTGTAAGTCGAAAAATACCTCTGATGGCTTTTCTAGCAATCCTGATTCCTGATCTAATTAATACGTTCTTGTCACATATCCACACATTAGCACTGGTTTAATCACTGTTTTATATATCCTGCTTTTAGAGATTCGTATTAGACTTCTGGATTTAAAAGTGTTATAAGGGTTATATATAGATCAATTAGCTACCTGAATATTCCCTTTTATTTCTTATGTGACAACGTTATCTACGATATCTAAAACGCTGCTATGTTTCAAAATGATATGGCTTTATCGTATGGCGTTACGTTATGTCCCACTCTACATCCTCTCTTTTGTATGTTAAAGAACATTTATTTGATTTTTTTATAAGTGACTATTAGACCGTTTTTTGCTGCTAATAGCATTATTTTATAGCATTCTAATATTTAATTTATGGATTAAATCCAGATAGCAAATAGATATTCTTCACTTTCTCGAAGAAATATTATTCTAACACACAAAATTAATAAATTGCCAAAACCTTCCTTGCATATTCTGTTCACTTATGAGGGGCAGCAATATCAGTACCAAAATAAGGCGTATAGTCCTGGACTAGCTAATTGTTGGATAATAGGAAGCATGAGTCTAGCAGTTTTATTGCTTTCGGGACTGCACCAGGTATCGGGGAGCAGAAATATCATTACCAAGTTAATGCATATAGAAATTGTTGCTCGAACTTTATTAATATTAACATCATTTAATCTTCGCTTATCCACTGCTGGGCATAGATCTCCCTCATAATTTTCCATCTATTTCGATCTTGTGCCTCTTGCATCCAATTCCTATGACAACGTTTTAGATCGTCAGTCCAACGTGTTGGTGGACGACCTCTGCTTCGGTAGGCATCATCTCTTGGTCTCCATTTCAGTATCCGCTTGTCCATCTATTATCTGTCATTCGAGCCACGTGACCTGCCCAGTTCCATTTCAGTGTTGCTGCTCTCTCTACTGCATCAGCCACTCCGGTTCTTTGTCGTAGCTGGCGATTTGGGATCTTGTCTCGTAGTGAAATGCCCAACATAGCACGCTCCATCGCCCTTTGACACAGACGGATCTTTTGAACTGTTCTCCTTGTCATGGTCAACGTTTCCGCACCGTAAGTTAACACTGGCAAAACACACTGATTAAACGTTTTTCTTTTAAGGCATATTGGTATATCAGACGATTTAAAAATATGGTTCAGCTTGCCGAAGGCTGCTCAAGTCAGTCTTATATGACGGAGAAGCTCAACGGTTTGGTTATCTTTTCCTATGCGAATCTCATGACCTAGGTATTTCTAGGCCATTACCTGGTCTATGGATCTTGTTCCTACGCATATATCTTCGCTGACTACTACAAGATTTGTCATCATCTGGGTTTTAGATATATTTATTTTCAATCCCCCTTCTAGCGAGGAAAGGTAGAGCTGATATAAAAGTTATTTGGCCTCATCTATCCTATCAGCTATTAGTACAATATCATATGCAAACCTTAGATGGCTAAGCTTTTCTCCGTTTATATTTATGCCCTTGTCGGTCAGTTTTGCCCTTTTACATATATATTCCAAAAGCGTAGTGAACAGTTTCGGTGATATGGTGTCCCTCTGGCGTACTCCACGTTGTATCGGGAATTTCTGGGTTTGACGATCACCCACTCTAACACTGGCTATTGCGTTTTGGTATATGTGTTTAATTAAACACATTATTAAATAACACTATATTTACTAGTAAAATCATCATGACTTTACAATAAGACAAATTTTCGATTGTTGGTTATGGAAATATCATTTACATACCACCGGGTTTCCTATGTGGATATCCAGCAAAATCCTTATACTCATGATACGGGAAACAAAAAACCAAAGATGAAAATATGCACCAAGAAACACTGAGTTATAAAACAGTCGAATAAAATATAAATTCTCGATTCAAATATTCAAAAAATTTATGAACATCTCACTAAAATAGAAATGAGGCCTATTTAAGATGTAATCCATTAACGGGCCAACGTACAAAGCACTCCTAGCATGTGCTAATGATATAGATCTCATAAGAAACTCTCCCGTCCGCAAAAATCTTCAATAAAGTGAAGAGAGCACGAAAAACGTTTTACTTAAAATCAACGAAATGAAAACCAAATACAAGCGAATCAACAGAAGAGACCAATTTAATAAATCTTGATAAAATATTAAAGTTAACAACTACAATTTCATTAATATGGAACACTTTAAATATTTTAGATAAATAATCACGGTTAATAATAATGCCACTAAAGAAATACAGATCATAATTTAAACTTTTTACCTATTTTAATACATAGATGCGAATCATGGACAATGACTAAAACAGATAAAGAAGAACTACGAATATTTGAAAGGAAAATAATAGGAAAATTGTTTTAACCTCATTATCATATCGCTACAAATCCGTATAAAAGAAGAACACATACTGAATAAAGAAAGCTCTTATAATGATATTGTTTAGGAAAATAAATTGCTTAACGTAGATCGGACACATGCATAGACGCCAAGATGTCAAACTTGTAAAACTGGTATGGAAGGAAGTTAGCACAGAAGAATGTCACTTGGGCGTCTCAGTATGCAATGAAGAGAAAACATCCAATCATATCTCAAAAAATTAACATCGTGAAGGTTCTTCTTTGAACCCCATAACAAATGGCTAATCTTTTACTTGTCATTAAAAATTTAAATTTTAATAAGCCACGTAAATAACGTTTTAAAAATTTATGTCAATATTTCTGAAGTGCCTTTCCTGGGATAACTTTTTTATTCTGGTTTGTTTAATTACATGTAATTGATTTGATAGTCCCCAACAGATGAGTATTGACTATAGGTAGGATAGCAGGTAGTTGAACAGGCATGTGCTGATAAATATGATGGGTCGGTAGATAGTCTCATGATTCCTAAATCTGACCTCATGTTACCTTCCCCCTTCATTTGTGGAAGTCCTAAGGACATTTTTTCTCTTGGGGCATCCTCCCAATTTAACTTGGCAATGCAGTTATTATAAAGCCTTTGGATATAGCCAGCGCAACTTTAGCATTGAGATTTAGCTTCTTGTACGACGTTGCTGTCTTTATATACGTGTTTGACCTTGGCATTATTTCCGTTCGTTAATGGTTAGTACGCGGACCTTTGTAAGTCGGAAAATACTTCTGATGGCTTTTCTAGCAATCCTGATCTAATTAATACCTGAGTTTCACGTACATTGTTTTGTCAGCGTTCTCGTCACATATCCACACATTAGCACTGGTTTAATCACTGTTTTATATATCCTGATTTAAGAGAGTCGTATTAGACTTCTGAATTTAAAAGTATTATAAGAGTTATGTATACATCAGTTAGCTACCTGAATATTCCCTTTTATTTCTTATGTTACAAAGTTATCTACGATATCTAAAACGTTTCAATTCTTTAAAATTATATGGGTTTATTGTTACGTTATGCCGTTCTCTACGTCATCTCTTTTGTATGTTAAAGAACATTTATATGCTTTATTACTGACTATTAGACCGTTTTTTTTAGCTAATATCATTATTTTATAGCATCCCATTATTTAATTTATGGATTAAATCCGGATAGCAAATTGATATTCTTCACTTATGACATTCTGCAATTATTGTTGGATAGCCCAAAATTGACGAAGTAAGTCTAAAACGTTAATCACAACAAACTTTTATTATCCAATAACTTCGAGTCTTTATCGCGGTTAATTAATTTCTTCCTTTAAAAAAACGTTTTTTGGCTTATTTCAGATACCCCTGAAGATGCTCTAGGGAGCTAAAGTACTTGGGCAAGATTTAATTAATAAAACTGTGCTCGATATCTGCCTTTATTTTATCAAAGTTCATTTATTCGAGCATTCAACCTTGTATCTATTTTTTTTATTGTGTTTAAGATATGATTTAGATTTTTTTCCACTTCAGCAACAAAAGTTTTTGGTTGTGCAACAGGAGATGTATTGTCTACGTAATAAAAGTCCTAGTGTTTACTGGTACGGGGTGTGTTAATGTTCTATTATCGGTAAAATTATATTAAGGATTATGTGCAGAAGTATTTTATATAGCTGACAAAATAAATATATTGACCGATAGCTTTTGTGGTCGTTGGAGTTTTTGAAGGTTTAAGCAAGGTAACAACTTTGTCTTTGCTTTGCTTGTCTGCAGACTTTGGATATCAGTAATTGTTGTGTTTTTGGTACAAATTTTATAAGCTTTGTGCTCAGATCTTCAGTCAGTAACCGTAATATTGTTCATTATATAGGTAGATAGTGGATCCAAGCTCAACATAGTTGAAAGGTTCCCTCAGCTGACTGGTTTTGTCCTGTCTCATTTAAGTTTTTCTTTACTTATTTGCCAGCAGAGATAGCACTTTTACATTTATTATGTGTTTTTCAGGAATCATATTAATACCAAATACCCTAGGTTTGGCCCTCTATATGTTTCCTGCACTAGAAATACGTCACATTTGTGCTAAGCACCCTTAATATTTATAGACCTAATTAGAATAGTTGGTCCTAAGAAGGCCGATCTGACAAAAATCATATTGAACGGGTGATTAGCCGATTAATTAATTGTTCATTACCCAGGGTACGTCCGATTGCGGTGGTCTTATTAGTACTTAAATTTTCGTAAAGGCTTCTCTTTTGAACTCCATAATAAATGGCTAATCTTTAACTTTTCATTAAAAATTTAAATTTTACATACTGTTGATGTATGTTTTACATACATACAAGAGGTACCTTGTGGACAACATGTGCTTAACTAGGAACGAATTGAGATACATAATCAGAAGACGACAAAGGAAAATCTATATAATATAGAATAATCTATATAAATGTATACCATTTTTAACAATGCATATTTATAGCGCATTTCCAGAGCCAACGTGCTAATTGTATGTAAAATGAAACTTTTTAAGGTTTTTAATGTTTGTATGAAAAATGAAACCGTATGACACATAACCTTGAAATTTATATACCAACCTATAAATCTCTTTTACAAGAATACTGACACCTACACATTATCACAATACTACATATCATAATACTAAGAAATTTGTTATTTTAATCTAAGAATAGGCTTTATAATTTACGAGATTTAATTTAATGTATTTAAAATTTTACAGGATCCGGTATAGATATATTAGATATTCTTTTAGATTTTTTAGATATATTATTTCTTCAACACTGAAGTTAGTCCAATCTCTGATATTTCTCTGCCAGATTTTGTCTTTCTTCCCAAGACTTTTCATCCCTCTACTCTTCCTTGCATGATGACGCATAGAATAGAGTATTTATCGTTTCGAACTGTAGCCCAGATACGATGTCCAGATAGACAATTCGTCTTAACGCTTCTTCGTTTGAGACTTTTGCAATCCAAGGAATTTTAAGAATACGCCTATATAGCCACATTTCGAATGTCTTTAATTTTTTTACAGATTTGGCTGTCAGAGTCCAAGCTTCTACCCCATATAGCAGTTGCGACCATACATAACATTCGACGATCTCAGTCTAATAACCACACTCAATTTCTTATTTGTAAACATTGACTTTTATCTGTTTAGTTTAGTCCTATCATTTTGCTTTATCTGTTAATGATTTCTATAAGAATTTGTAAATCCTGTATATTTTCTGTCATAATTGGGGTTTAGTCTGCAAATTTTATGTTATTAATGATGCTCACTTTATTCCTTACTTCTTTCCCATAGTGTCTCCTAAAATATTAGTTGACAACACACATCTCTGGCTGACTCCTTTTTGAATTTCTGCTTGATTTGTCTCTCTATTTTTCACCCGCATGACCGCTGTTTGATTTTAGTAGATTTTTTAGTAAATTAATATCTTGGTATCTAGGTGTATGTATTTTAATGCATGTAAGGGCTTACCAGGTTGAACTATGTCAAATACTTTTGAAAATATATATTAGATATGAATACGTTTTCATTATAATCTCTGCATTTTTGTAATAGTACCACCATTGCGCACAATTCCTCTTTTGTTCAAAATCGACTTCTAAATCCAAACTATGTGTTGTCCAATTGTTCGTCACATTTTTTATTGACAGACGATTTAATGTTGTTATTAATCGGATGACATTTGTGACTTTTATTAAATTTTGATAATCGTCGACAAATCAAGTCTTTTAGTGACATATTATTCTTTTAATTTTTACTTCTCATTTAATGTTTATCTTTTGTTAATTATTTTTAGAGTAAATATATGATGACTGACATTATTCCCACTTGATTCTTATGTTTCAGTTATTGCTCTAGCCTAATTTGACATTTTCTTTCTTCAAATCATCAAATTTTCATGGTTTGTTTATATTTCGTTATAGTAAAATTCATATTTTCCACTAAGCCTAACATAAGAAGCAGCAGTGTCATCAAACCAAAATAATCCAGTTGTGCATTACGTTTTTGCTGATCGATTTATAAGTAAATTTTAACAAACACATCAAATTGATCATCCTTTTTACTTTCGTATACGATCATACTTATCCAAATTAAATTTTCAATTTTCAAAAACTTATGATACCTCCTCAATCCACAACCCTGCGCCATGGACAATATCTGTTCCGGCTATCGACATCAAAAAAACCTAAGAAATCAGAGATATCGTCAACCGTCATTAAACAAAAGTTTCGTACACTATTAAACAGATATGGCAATACCTACAGCGTATACACCGATGCATCAAAAAATGAAGACAGAGTTGGAGCAGCAATTTATTCGGAAGACATCTCAGTTAGTTTCCAATTGTCGTCAATTACAACCATCTTTTCGGCTGAATTATTTGCAATTCTAAAAGCACTATCGTTAATACAAAACAAAAACCAAGAAATATGTATAATAATCACAGATTCTCTAAATTCATTTTCCTCACTGACTCAATTATACTGTGACAACCCCCTTCTACTTCTTAGTAAAAAAGAACATAAAAACATTTCAAATAAGAAAATCCAAGTTCTTTTTTAATGGGTACTTTCTCATGTCAGAATTGAAGGTAACGAAGTAGTAGATAAACTAGCTAAAAACGCACCAAATAACCTAATGTCCGAAGAAAGTAACATATTGGTACAAAACGATTTAAACTATAAACTTATACTACAAAAAATAATTCAAAAATGGCAACAAACTTGGAACAACACTCCATCAAGGCTATATGAAGTCAACAAACATCCGCATCTTTGGAAACCAAAAATAAAAGACAGAAGACTGCCCTAGAAGAAAATACAGATACTAAAAGAATAATTTCCTATCTTAAAGACTGTCAACTTCTTCATATAATTTAAAACATATATTGTAATACACATACATATTATTATTATTAATTATGAACCAATTACACTATTTGTATCAACTGTAACATTAATCTTAATACGCTAATGCCTCTGCGTGGTAGATGCGTTTAAAAAAAAGGTATTTATATTAGACTATAGATTATATTAGATTTATATTAGATTAGATATTCAGTTTTGTGAAAGCGCCTGTCTTAGACAAATTGAAGGAGCGCTCCTAAGATTTTTCGGGGTTTGGCTTAAAATTAATTCGTAGTTTATTTTATTATATCTAAGGCAATCATTTAGATTTTTTTTCACTTCAGCAACAAAAGTTTTGGTTGTGCAATGTATCGTCTACATGAAAGTCCTAGTATCTACTGTTATCGGTTAATCATTTGTGTAAATGTAATACAGTGTAGGTGCCATTACGCTACCCCAAGCGAGACCATTCATCTGCGTTCTTCATCTTACCATTAAATGATACGAAAAATCTTCTATTCTGTAGATATACGCGGATAAAACAAGTAATGTTTTTATCCAAGGCGATGTCATGCAGCTTTGGAGAAATGTTCTCTTATTTAATATGTCGTAAGTGGCATTTAGATTGACAAATACCACCCCTGATACCCGATATCTTTCGTACTCGTTGTTGCTTTTTGCAAAAACAGGTACGTTATTACGTACGTTAATAAGTATTATGAATAAAAATAAATAAGCAAGAAGAATATAAGTGATCTATATTTAAACTAAGTGACAGAAAAAAGAATATTATATATACATTTACTTCTAAATTAGAAATTAAATTTTGATATGCCTGACAACGAAAGATACAAAAACACAATTATATAAAGTTGAAAATAATAATAGCTTGTACAAGCGACAAAGCATTTAAAACAATAAGACCGAACATATTATATGTAATTGTAATAGATATGTTGCCGAGAATCAAGATACCCTAAGGAACCCAAATATTTCTTCTTTTAGTATCTGCTATAAGTGTATCCATGTGTTTATGTGTATCTAAAATATAGTATATAGGATATTGAATTCCCTACATTTAAAAATCGAAATATTGAAATAAGACTCTAAAAAATTGGAATTTTAAGAATGATTTGTAAATAATTGTTATAATTTAGATTTTACTACTCCATGAAACATATATTTTATACGTCATAAACTGTAGCAATCGAAACATCGGAACGTTCATTTATATAATAAATATTTCAGTGCCAACGCATTTAAAAAAAATACTAATAAATAAAAATGAACTCTTGCCTTTTCCAAGTTTATAATAGACACTACTTAAGTTTAAAAATAATTAAAGCAAGTAATATAAATTAAGACTCTAAAATATTTAACTGCATTAACCAAGTATTTGTGAAATTTCTCGATGACTAAATTGATTGATATTTAAATAAATTTGAAGTACCAAAATGTACCTGCTGTAAAATTTGAAAGTCTACGACTAATCAAATTATTGGCAGCATCGCAAGAGTTTAGTTGTGTACGCGAAGGTATACATACGGATCCCAAAAGTGTTTTAACCTATTACAGAGTTCACTTAATCCTACGTGTTGCTCGGAGTCTACATAAAGCGCTACGCAGATAATAATATACACGGTGTATATTCTACTGGAGTTAGTATAATACCGTTTTAGAACGGAGCTTACATTAACCGCTAGATGTATATATATATATATATGTATATATATATATATATATATATATATATATATATATATATATATATATGTATGTATTATATTTTATCGAGTTTAAGTAGACATGTACGGACATAACATTGATGTTGGTAGTTTTTAATTTAAAAAGATTTTTTTGCACAATGTTATATTTTCATGAGAACGATATCAGGTATCAATAGAAGCAAAATTTTATTTACCCGTTTCGCCTTACTATCTGAAAACCAAAACATTACATCATAACGATTTTATTTTTTCTTATTACGTTATTACAGTATTATCACGGCTTAACGTTAATATTGATGTCAACCCTGTACATTTTTAAATGTATCAATAGATATAAAAAATTGTCAGAGAGTAATATCGATACATCCGATATACCATACAGAACCGGAAGCTGGAAAGAGAGTGCAATTTTTCCATGGCACCATATTTTCTCGCCTTATTTGATTCCGGCCAGGGAATGCGTCATATCTGTCGCACTTTTCCAGTCATGAATCTTGTGAACGCTCTCGAATTTCCATTAGACGTATCGTTTACGTATACAAAGTGTCAAAACAGGTTACACGCTCCGACTATTTTATATCAGCAGCAATATAGAGCTCGTAAAACGATAAAATTTCGACAAGAAAAATAGTATTGGATGGTGGTTAGGAAATTACAGGATGACATTTTGTCGCTACCGTTAAAAGTTTCCTACTTCTAAGAATACGAGTTTGCTCATAAAATTATCCAATCTAATCATCGCATTTACGTTTAAGCTGGCTTTGAGTTATATTTTTAATCATATTTATGATTTCTAATAAGGATTGAATCAGTATTGAGATTAAATCAGTGAGATGTACCAAATATTATTATTATTATTACATAATAGGTAAGGGCAGAGAAGCGAGCTCCTATTATGCCCAAAAAGCAAAAAAAAAATTATCCTTATAAAACTAATTCCAATTACAAAGTTACAATTAAGTACATCATACAAAAATTGTGAAACAATAAATAATTAATGCGGTCCGAAAATAAAACAATTCTATAAATAAAATAAAGTGCTATCAAGTTTACTTTTAAAGATGTTAACACTAGTTACCGATATGGTGTCTTGATCCAAATTGTTCCAGATATTGGGCAAGAAGTTCACCCTGGATCTTGCAGTAGTTTGTTTCCTCTTTAATTTGTATCGATGGCCTTTTAATCTTTCGTCTTGATTCAAAGTGAATATGGTGTTTAGGTTCCCAAAATTATGTTTTAAAATACGGAAGGACATAATTAGGTCACCTCGAAGACGTCGCTGCTCGAATGTCGTGAGATGAGCCATGGATAGTCTATCTTCATAGTTAGATCTTACAAGGCCGTATGCCAGTCTTGTGGCTACACGCTGAACATTTTCAAGTAGGATTTTATCGCGACTGAGATCTGGTTTCACACTGGCCCTGCATACTCAAGAATAGGTCTAATGTATATTGAGTAAAGTTTACTAACAGAATAGTTAACTAATAGATTAGAGGTTAGAGATATACGTGTAAAACATTTACGGATCAAAAACAGTTTCGAGTTTGCACGTTTACACACCGACACTATGTGATCATACCAATTTAAGTCACTATTAATTATCACTCCGAGATCGTTGTGGGAGGTTACCGAGTTTAAGGGATGTCCATTTATAAAGTACGGCAGTAATGGGGTATTTTTGCCGATATGTAAAACAACCCATTTTTCAATGTTAAGCGGAAATAACCATTCTGAGGACCATTTGAATATTCCATCAAGATCGTGTTGAAGAACATGTTGGTTAATAGTTGGATTCACATATAATTTCGTGTCATCGGCGTAAATGGAAACCTTACTAGATACAATGAGCGGAAGATCACTAGTGTAAACACAAAAAATTAGAGGTCCAAGTACTGATCCTTATGGGGCTCCACTCTTGACTGGCTTATTAGTGAGTGGTCTTCTCCAACACGAACCCTGAAGTATCTGTCGAATAGAAAATCTTGAATCCAAATGTTTAACCTTCCGCGGATACTATAGTGATCCAATTTTGATAGTAATCGACGTTTTGGAACACGGTCGGAAGCTTTGGAGAAGTCTAAGTAGACTACATCGACAGGATTCGGATTGTTTAAAGATAATGACATTTACACAATGAAGTAAGTTTGTGATCGTTGAACGACCTTTGATAAAGCCATAATAGCCATAATATTGGCGAGGGATGACATTTTTTTGAAGAAGAAACTTAGACATAGCTTCCGAAATAATCGATTCCATAACCTTGCCGACAATAGGAACCAGGTTAATTGGACGATAATTATTGCAATCAAGTTTATTTCCTTTCTTGAATATAGGCGTGACCCAAGCTAATTTCCAGGACGAGGGGAGATACCCTTGATTAAAAGAAGCATTCATTATAAGAGATATAGGGATGGCTATATATTCAGCACATTGTTTGAGGAAAAAGGAGATGAGTCCGTCTAATCCAGGTGATGAATTGTTGCGCAGTTTCCATAAATGATGTTTAATTGGAATATCTAAAGTACGTGTAAATAATAAACTGTCTGGCAGCTTTGAAATCAACAGTGGACTCAAACAGGGTGATGCGTTATCTCCACTACTTTTTAACCTTGTATTAGAGAAAGCCATGAGGTCGGCCGAAATAAAAACAGAATTGCTATCGGTTCAAGGTCCCAAGCTATTACTCGCATATGCAGATGACATAGATCTCGTTGGAGACTCCATCCTGTCCACGAAAGACATCTTCAACAAGGTGGAAGGAGCAACAAGTGAAGTAGGGCTGAAGATTAATGAAGAGAAGACGAAATATATGTGTATAAATAGAACGACACGAAGAGACAGAATAGGACAAAATGTGACGATCAACACCTTCAATTTTGAAAGAGTACAACGTTTTAAGTACCTGGGGCCGTAATCACAGCTGACAACGATGTTACTGAAGAAATAAAAGACAGAATCCAATCTGCATAAGCTCATAAAATCAAAAAATCTTACAAGAAGTTCAAAGATCAAAATCTATAAATCCATCGTCAGACCTGTAATAACATACGGATGCGAAACGTGGACCATGACCAAAGCAAACGAAGAAAAGCTTAGACGCTTTGAACGAAAAATACTTAGAAAAATTTTCGGACCTCGCCATGACATCACCACAAACCAGTATAAGATCAGAACCAATATCGAATTAAAAGCACTCTACAATGACGCCGATATTGTCCAAGAAATTAAATCACAGCGACTAAGACTATGATGGGCAGACCACGTGCACAGACTGCATAACGATAGACTGGTAAAACTGGTATGGGAAGAGATTCCCACAGGCAAAAGACCAATTGGACGTTCCAGAATGCGATGAAAAGATAACATCCAAGCAGATCTCCGGAAAATGAACATTCCATTTGACCCTAGGTTGATGGAAGACCGAACAAATTGGAAAAAAGTTGTACAGCCAGCCAAGACCCACCCAGGGTTGTAGCGCTACGTGATGATGATGATGATGTTTAATTGCATCCGGTGTGAAACATATATTGTCAAAAGTTTTAGACAAACGGGGCACATTATTTGAGGAATGATATCGTTAGGTTCATGTGTAAAAACCTGAGAAAAGAATAACGATAAACATTCTGAAGATTCGTTATTCGAAGAACATAAAGACCCGTCAGCTTTTTGAAGTAATGGTATGGAGACTTTAGAAGATAAAGATGTGCGAATGTACCGATAAACTTTTCAACTATTACCACTTACAACCATAGATTCTTCAAATTCTGTTCTTAACTTTAGCAAAGATTGTTTGACTCGGTTAGAAAAATTACGGTGGGCGAGAAAATCATTAAGGGAACCATAAGTGTATATCTTCGCCAAAGCTTTCGCTTATGTCGAATTAAATGGGTAGCTGAGAGGTTAATCCAAGGTTTTAGTCAATTTCTGTATAGCTGTCGTTCGGTTGTCTGATCAGAAATTGTTGTAATAGCAGTATGAAGAAAAGAGTCCCACATTGACGATGTGTCAAAGCGATTAAAAAAAAATAGATTGCCAGTTTAACTGGGATAAAACTGAATTTACATTAAAGAAATCAGTAGTGGCATACGTTACGAAATTATTTTTGCAAGGCGGTGTTAAACTGAATTGAATGTGAGCAGTAATAAGCGAGTGGTCAGAAAGACTCACAGGAGAGAACACTTCAAGTGTAGAAATTATTGATCGTCAATTTTTGAAATATTAATTGAATATTGATCGCCATTTGTGAAAAATAAGTTTATAATTGAAGGATTATTGTTGACTCTAAACCTTGCAGGTTCAGTTATCAGTTGTAATAAATTTGAGTTCAGGATAAAGTTTTTAAACACATTCTGGGAATTAATAGTATCAGTTTTGGAAATATTGAGCCAACTAATCTCTGGAAAATTGAAATCTCCAAGAACAATGAGATTTTCAAGGGATGATAGTTCATCAAGTTTGTCAATAAGCATATTGTCCTGAGTATGTACTGTATCCGGAGTCGCTATATGCAAACTATATTAAATATGAAAGAGTTATTAGTAATCAGAAAGTGGATAATTTCTATACCGGGTACGTCTATTGTTTTATTACTGATAGAAAAAGTATTGGTAATTTCATTTGCTAAATAGATGCATACGCCTCCCCCTCGACGACTACCTTTATCTCTACAAAATATAGTAAAATTATCATTGTTTACAATAGCATTCGGGGATAGAAGAATTAAGCCACGTTTCTGTTAGGAGATTAATGTGAGGTTTTTAAAATTATAAATTATAAACTCATTAAATTTGGAGATAAGAGAGTTTAGATTCGTATACATAAGAAGCCAATCCGTAAATTTTGGTGCAGACGAATTATGAACGAAATTTCATTATCTTTGGACAGCCATTCACATGTTTAATCGTACGGTCATTTTCTCCATTATTTTTATGAGTTTTAAGCTCAGTACGAAGTTCCTTTAAACGAAGTTGCTACATAGGTGTTATTTTGTTAAGAATTTTTCGAGTGTGGTGTTCGGAACTCATTATCACTTTTATCATGCAGGTATAACGTTTATTTTGATTTGGTTTACAGACTCTATAAAATGTAACAGGACTTCTTTGACATCCAATGACTTCTAGGGCTAAATTTATTTTATTCCTATCATGATCTTTTTTATTTTGTGCGTCTCCTGTAGGTTCAGGGAAGCTTCTAGCCAAAAAATTTTTGGGACGAGATATGCGGTCAGCGGCTTCATTGGCAATGTTGTCGGTAAATCCTGTTGTTGTAATAGAATCAAGTTGACTTAATTTATTGCTGAATTCAGATAGTTTAATATCAAAGTCTTTAATTTTCTTCTTAATCTTCGATTTAAACTCCACTAGTAGACTCTTGATTTCAGTAATATTCCCAATGTGTGAACTACATGCATTGCAAAGTATATATATATATATATATATATATATATATATATATATATATATATATATATATATATATATATATATATATATATATATATATATATATATGTATAATAACTGATTCAAAATAGTCACCTAAGGGATGAGTAATTCCACATCAACTATGCAAAGTTGCTCGATTTGGCTTAAATTTTACAGGCATTATCTATACTATAAAATATAATGATTTAACAATTTTCAGACTTCTACGTCTTTCCTGTCTTTTATCACTGTTTCTTGCAAAGCCGGCTCTAAATGTTAAAAAAAATATATCCAAAAATCCATTTTCGATGTAAAATTTTCCACTGAACATGATCCCGGTGTTAAATTTAGCCTAACTATCAAGAAAAATTTGGATAATTTAAAAACCCTCTTTTTCTTAAAAAAAATTTCAAAAATATCTTTTTTTCTTTCAAATTTAGGAAAAGTTGTTAAAAAGTATATACTTTAAGAAAAAAATAAGCAAAGCTCTTATACAGAGGATGAAATGGTTTACCGAAATTTTACGTCTTTTATAACAGTTTTATGTAATTTCTTATTATTTTCAATCCCTAGCTGATTAAAATGTTTTCTTATGTTTGCTTTGATTACTCTTGTTTGGAGTGTTAGTTGTAGGATTTTTTTCTCTTGTGCCATATATATATATATATATATATATATATATATATATATATATATATATATATATATATATATATATATATATATATATATATATATATATATAGGTTTCTGGCTTATTGATAATGTACCGCAATAGAACAACTTACAAACATAGACACTTTTCCCTTTGTCATCAAAAAAATACCTGAATTTAAAAATTCTTCGCGATGTGGTTTCTTCTTTTCCTTTCCGGCGTTGTTCTGGTAGAAATCTCTTCGTTGTATTGACAATAGTCAAGTTTTTTTTCAGTAGCAGACAACTTATAAAACTGCTCGAAAATTTCTTGGCGTTATTTATTTGTTATTATTTGACTACATTTAAAAAGACACTTCTTCACACACTATAAAATAACAACCAAAAGCATAGTTTACGTCTGAATCAATGATAATACTTTTTGATGATAATGTTTAATCAACATAACCTCAATTCATAATTATTATCTTAATATTTAGGTACTTGACAATCTTAATTATTTTACCTTTCAGTTTCACTACTTGAATCGGATGGTTCATAATCCTTGTCCTTTACACTGTCATCACTATTATCTTCATAAAACATTTTTTCTATATGTTTCAACTTATTTGAAAATCATGACGCTAAATAATAAACAATTCACTTATCACTAATTCGCTAATCGCTAGGTTATGATTCTGTTTACTACCTTTCTCACCACAAAGAAAGAGCAGCAAAGTTCTATGTTTCAAACATATAACTTTGTTACAGTGTACATTTTATATTACTTTCAAAGAAGGTCGTATGTGAATACTCAACTTTTGTCGACATACAATTATGTTTAATTGACTTTTCTGACATTACTATATGTGCTGCCATCTACTAACGAATTCAAAAAATATCATCTTTGCACATACAACCTTGTTACATTGAAAGGTCTAAAAGTGAAAAAAATGTTACATACAACCTTGTAATATTGAGCCAGCGGTTTATCTCTTAGTGGATGATGCGTTAACCTTTCAATGTTGAAGATTATCATGGATTATTATGTAATTCTGTGATCACACCGCACTAGATTTCGATTTGTCTAGAAACTATACTATCTCCAGGATATTGGCGATCACACACAAGTTATGGATGAATAAATTATAGATAAATTGAATTTAAACAACCATTGATAATTTATTAAACCCAGGTTTTACGATGATTACACCGGATTGATTGCGGATGATCCACGCAGATAACTTACTTGCTTACAGATTACAAAGAAGTAAGTTTTGTAACAGAAAAACTGTGAATAATAACTTTTTTTGACAATAATGACAGAAGCAATGCTTTTTCGAGGTGTATTGTGAGTTGACTAAAGACTTTACCGTTTACCACAATATTTGTCGTTTATTAAATTTAATACACCCTGTATAAAATTAAATAAGCTGCAGACCAGTTTATTACGCTCTGTATAATTCATAAAGCAATTTTTTCCATGACACAATAAATCCTGCGACCTCTGCCAACCAAAGCGGCGCGTTAGCTAAATGGTGCGGTAAAATCACCGTTTTCTTGTTCTCCTTTCTTCTTTTCCGTCGTGAAATACTGCTGCGGGACTTCCTCTCCGGATTATTTTATACACTAGAACAATTTGAAAATATACTTTTGGCACCGTTAAGGGCCGCATTAACGTCCCATTCCATGAAAAATTGGCCTCTGCTGCATCCCAAGAATATTGTATTCGGAAAAGATTCGTCTTCAATGTTTGGGACTCTAAATACTCCGTTACAAAAAATCCTTTTTGTGGTAAAAAAACTACATGTTCTATTTAAATAAATATATTTAAAATACATATGGTCATAAATTTCTGTAAATCAGATTTTTATAGGTATACGCAAAATTTAATTTTGCACGCTTTGTCTGTTTAGGTATGACATTCATCCATGACATAAATGCAATCTTTAACTTTTAGCCAGGGAATCAAATTCAGACGGTATCTGTTTCGATTACATAAATCGCTTCAAAATATCACTACAAATGATAATTTGATTGTGCTTAACATTTTATTAAACAAAATATGAAAAAAATTTTTCGCATATATCTCAAGAACTATTAATTTTAAAACAATTTTGTATCAGACATAAAAGATTTATAGTTGAATTTTACATAAGATAATCCTAGTTTGAAACCTGAAAAATTATTATTATTATTGAAAAAATACTAAAAAACACAAAAAACAGTTAAAAAAAGATTTTTTTGTTTTGATTATTTTCCATAGGAAAATCCAACTTACGACCTTGTTATTCCGCAAAAGAAAACTTCTTAATATGTTAAATCAACACACAGAATTTCAGTAAAATCGATTAAATAGTTTTTGCAAAATAATGTTGCAATCTAAATAAAAAAAAATGGATAATATTCAAAATTATGTAGGTACAAAATTAAAACTTATAGATACTTGAAAATTTTTTTACAAATAGAAGAGCATTTAAGTTTTCAAACTCATTTTGAAAAATTAAAATCCGGCGATTAGAAGAGCATAGGGAATTAAAAAAAATGTTTAACTTTTAGGCTTATAAACAACCTGAATAACTTCGTGTATTTTTGATCCATTTATCAAAACGCATATTAAAATTGCTTCGAAAGACGCTTCAAAAGAAAGAAAAAAAAATTATTGTTTCATTACTTTAGGAGTTATCATCGGTCAAAGTTGACTTTTTTTTTTCATTTTTTTCTAGGGCAGGGCATACAGATGCTTGGTAAATCGATTTTTTGCCTACTAGGAGGGGGGGGGGTTAGGTAGAAGCCGCGGGGTTGGAGTGGTACACTTTTTTGTATATATTTTTTGGGGTTCCAAAAATTGTCACCATAATTCAGCTTGTTCGTATAATTTTTAGAGGTTCAGTGGCATTTCCGTCTCTGACGACTGGAGTGTAAGGTTTGTTTTTTTAAATAAAAACTATTATACTAAGCACTAATTGGATACAAATTGACATTAGTTACAGATCACTACAAGTTGGTTAAAACGTCAATTAAAAGAAGTCCGTTCGTCTAAAAATTGACGGGATGTAGTAGTGGGGGTAGAGAACATTTTTTTTTGAATTTATAATAAAGATATTTATAATAAATAATGAAGAATAAATAATTTTATTTGCAAACCATCCTTATAATAAACTAGTGATATTGCCCGTCGCTATGTGACGGGGGATCCAAAAAAAACGTCAAAATTGGTTGAATAGAAGCGGAGATAATTGAAATTTTTAAGCGCGACATGATTTTGAACTTCATCAATTCATTTTAAACTGAATAAATTTCGATTCAGCCGCGACGACAGCTCTCTCGCTTATCATTCGTCCATAATCCATTCTGAAATTCCATTTGTCGAAACGCGTTCGAGCATTTCGATTGGTATTTGACCAATGGCTCAAGTAATATTGGCCTCCAATACCTCAATTGCAGCCGTTTTATTCATATAGACAGTGGACTTTACGTAGTTCTAAAGAAAAAAGTCTGGAGGTGCGATATCACAGGATCTAGGCGGCCAATTCACTGGTCTGAAGCGTGAAATAAATTGTTCACCGAATCGTTCTCACAATAAAGCCATATTTTCACGGGCTGTATGGCAAGTGGCGCCATCTTATTGGAACCAATAAGTCGAGACTACGAGCTTCAATTTCATTCACCAAATAGTCCATAATCATGGCGCGATAATGGTCTCCATTCTTCTTCTTCAAGTGCCCTGTCCGTTGCAAACGTTGGCTATCAACATGGCAATTCTGATCTTGTTTGCGGCGCTTCTGAATAGTTCGACCGATGTGAGCCCGAACCACTTCCGCAGATTTTGGAGCCACGAGTGTCTTCTCCTGCCTGGGCCTCGCTTACTGTCAACTTTACCCTGGACAATCAATTGCAGTAGACGGTACTTATCGTGTCTCAATATGTGGCCTAGATATTCAAGCTTTCTTTGTTTGATTGTGCTCACGATTTCTTTCTCCTTTCCGATTCTTTGGAGTACATCTATGTTGGTGACATGTTCGGTCCAGGATATACGAAGAATGCGTCGGTACACCCACATTTCGAATGTTTCTAGTTTTCTCGTGAGCGTCTCTATCAGCGTCCAGGCCTCCATACCATATAGTAAGATCGAAAAAATGTAGCATTTAACTAGACGTAGTTTTAGGGGAAGAGACAAACCTTTGCTTATGAGGAGCTTTTTCATATTGTTAAATGCTGCTCTAGCTCGTTCCATTCTCGCTTTAATTTCTGTGGCCTGTTCCCATTTTGCATTTACGTTGGTGCCAAGGTACTCATAAGATTCTACATGGTCGATTAGTATGTTACTTATCCGTAATTGTCGAGCAGGTTGTTGCTTTTTGGTCGCGTGTTATCCAGTAATGAAAACTGGGTTTCAAACTTACTGATGGTATAGCGAATTGTACGTTAGGTAGGACGATTATGTGCACCATAAGTTGCTCTAAGCGCATAAAATACATTCCTCGTAGAACGCCCATTTTCGTAATACGGCTGAATAACTTCTAGACGCTGTGACAGCCTTTTCATAATAAAATGTCCAACCATACTGAACAAAAACGAACCGTCAGGTGATACGATTTATGCACGATATCCCATTAAGTCCTCACCAAAAAAGTACTTCTAAATCAGGGGTTCCCAAACTTTTTTGTACCACGCCTCCTTTTGTTGAAATGAAAGTTTCTCGCGCCCCCACCCCTTCACACTAAATTGTATGGGCCTAGGAGCAAAACCAAAAACAAATAAGTATTACAAAGAAAACAAAACATAAGATACAATAAAATTAGTTTTTATAAAATACAAAAATTATTAATAAAAAAATATAGATTAGGTTGGTTAGTGTGATGGATGTGCTTGCATTTTCTTTTTTAGTATGCCTATTCGTGGCTGAGTTTTAGTAAGTGCACAACGCAAGTCACTAGCAGCATCAAGTTTATTCCGATACTTTGCTTTAATTGCCACAAGCGTTGAAAATGCTTATTCGCACAAATAGGTGCTTGAAAAAGGCAAATATAAACTAAGAGCTTCCCGTGATTGCACTAGGATACACTTTGAAATATTGTAACCAAAATGAAGGTTTGTCCATTATATCAAAGTTGTATTTGGCAGAGGAATCATGTTTTATTTGCAAAGTATCTTCTTGAAGTGGTTCAGGCAGGGAGTCTATGTTGACATGGAATGGGTCAATTGATATTTTGAAAAAACTATCGTCACAAGTGTTTGGGAAAAATTTCTGCTCTTCAAAAACTCTTCAATTCGGCTCTCCAAATGGTTTTATATTTGGATTTTCAATGATCCTTCATAAATGTACTTGAAGCGTGTTTCTTCTGAGATTGATTCTACTTTAGGGAAATTCAAATAATTGCAGGGGTTTGCTTATATTTTATGCCTCCAAAGTTGCAATTTCTCAATATACATCTTGATCGCATCACGATGAGTAAATATATTTGAGTCTCCACCCTGCAGTTCTAGGTTATGGCTGTTAACGAGTCAAAGATGTCTGACAAATAAGCCAATATTACTTGGGTACAATGTTTTTTGAAGGCCACGCTTAGTTCATTTTGCTTTTGCTGTGCCAAGAACGTGATTACTTCATCTCGAAGATCAAATAATCTAACTAACATGTTTCCTTTTGAGAGCCATCGTACTTCTGTGTGAAATAGCAGTGTTTTGTGATCACTCCTTAAATCTTCACAAAGAGTTTTAAACAGTCGAGTATTCAACGCACCGGTTTTTATGTAATTTGCTACTTTAATACACAACTTTAAGACAGCATTCAGTTCATTTGAAAGAGTTTTTGCTGCCAAGCCTTGTCGATGTATAACACAATGTATCCCAGTCACATCAGCATTTTTCTCTCTTACTAAATGTACAAATCCTGAGCGAGAACCAAGCATTGAAGGCGCCCCATCCGTACATACACCGATCAGCTTTTGCTAAGAGAGTTCATGTTTGTCAAAAAAGTCTGACACTACTTTCATAACATCAACAGCTTTTGTCGTGGTCTTGAACTCTATAAAAAATAGAAGCTCGTCTTTCATTCTTTCGTTTTCAATATAACGAACATAAACAATTAACTGAGAATATTGTGCTATGTCTAGCTGAATAGCAAAAAATGGCGATTGTTTTACTGCATCAACTACCTGGTTTTGTATGACTTCGGCCATATCATCAAATCGACGTTTCAAAGTATTGTCAGAAAGAGGTATTTGAGATAACTTTTGCTTACTCTGCATTCCAAGAATAATATCAGTTGCCTTTAACAAACACGGTGTAACAAACGTCTCTCCAATAATATGGCTCTTCTTTTCTTTAGCAATCAGAAGTGATAGCTCATATGAAGCTTAAAGCACTTTTGCAGATGACTGAACCGTAGAATCAATACTATCCAACTTCATGCGTTTTAAAATTTCAGATTTTGTATCAAAAAATTCCTTTGGTTTGTCCTTAACAGAGTTATGTTTGGATGACAAATGTCTTTCAAGACGGTTAGGTCTCATTGCATCATTGCTTAGTACTTCATAGCAAATTACACACTGAGGATGTTCATCATTATACTTGCGTTTCTTTGCTGAGCTCATCTTGACTACAATAACTTCTCACTCAAAGCAACGAAATCAATGAAAGTTAACTACGACAATTAAAATTTCACAATACGTACGGTTTTATAATGCAAAAATAGGGGCTAGGCCGAGGTATCTCAAACACTGAGTCACAATTGATTAGCCGCGGTTAGCTGGCCTGCGTCTGGTGTTGGGAGGGAAGGAGGAGGGCAGTGCTTGGAAACGCTCGGTTGTCAAATGCGCACAATTGAACGGCTCATATTCCATTCTTTCAAGCATTCGATTTCAAATTTATGTGTAAAATCAGATGTTACAGTGGTTTGTTTTAAATTTTTAAACATCATGATTAATTTAGAATTTTAGAAAGACTACCTACATTTAATTTAATTTTCGACTTGTCTCACGCCCCACTGAAATGTCCTTCCCCCAGTGCACCCCCCAGTTTGGGAACCCCTGCTCTAAATGAATCACATATTTAAAAACAAACAGACTTTAGAAACTTATACTTTTATTGTAAATTGCAGTCAACTTTGACCGATTATAACTCCGGAATTAATGAACCGATCATTTTTTTTTCTTTATTTTGAATAGAATATTATTTGCTACGTTTTTAATATTAGATATTCTTACACCTTTTCCACTGTTCGTTTTACAATCTTTCTAGTTTTAGCGGATTTTTGAGAAGTTTAATATTGTGGTTGTTTTTTGGTGCTTCTCTCCTCATTAGCAGTTGAAATTCTAGCTCGAATCTTTCTGCCAACTAGAAAGTTATCTGAATCAATGTTGGAGACTACAAGGAATCTGTAAAAGTAAATGGTTTCCTGTTGTGGAAGAAAAATATGAAAACCTATCAGAAATTGGAACACCTTGTATCATCTAAAAAATTTTGATTTTTGTTTTAAATAAAACTTATAAATAAAACTGTGTTATACCATATAAAAGAAGCAACAAATCATAAAGCGCCAATTTAGTTGTATCCAACTATTTTTCAGCGACAGAATACGTTTTTATTATACTGGGTACTTAAGGAATAAAAGAAATCTGAAAGAGCCAGATAAACCTCGTAACGAAATAATTCTCGAAGACTTATTATTTCATTTCCTTGGCATTTATCGTGAAACGGCTCTTAGCGGAGCGAGGAGCGATGCACACACAAAAAAATCCATTAGCTTCGGAAGCAATTTGCTGAGAGTTAACACATAATCGCCGCTAGTAAAGCGATCCGCCACGAAAAAGGAGTTTTCCAACTTACGACTTCCTGTACGCCCCCTACGTCTCTTCCTGAAGATGTTCCTCTATCTAGAAGATAAGCGGCGTGTCTTAAATCTATTTGGATTTGTTTTGTTAGTTTACTATTGGTTTTTAAAATCGTAAAAAATAATTAAAACAGTTAATGGACGAGGCAAAAATGGCATGATACATTCTATACTATATAAAACAGATATTAGGCAAAGTGATTTTATGAAATCACCTTATATTTAATGTTCAAAATAAATTTTTTTATGCGGGCCGCACATTCAAATGTAACTTAAATAGTGCATCGTATTTATCGTATCGTATAGCTATTAATAAAAATAAATGTAGGAAAAATTTATTTTTTATTGAGACTACCATGTCAGAAAAAAAATTTAAAAGAAAATACAATTTTAATTGCATATGATAAATATGTAAATATGAAATTTATACAGTTGGTACAGTATAAATTCTGATGCACGTCATTCGCGGAAAAGGTTAGTTAACTACAGAACATTCAATCAACTTACACCGCTAAACGATTAATGGAATTCACAGGAAATCTTTCGTTGTAGTAAAAGTCATGGTAAACTGCACTGGAGTTCTCCATAATCTTTTTAATTACTTACTTTGTTTAGAATATTTTTGCCTGTATTATCAGTTAGAGTTAATTTATATAAAATAAGGAGCAAAAATTTAAATGGAATTTTAAATATTGTTTATTTGGCTAATAATGAATGTATAAATATAATGGTTAACCTGCTGTACAATTATTTTGTAAATAACATTATAATAGTGTACTTACTGATTATTGAAATTTATAAATTCATGAATGCAATCATTATGTAAATTTATAATCACTGGATTAATTTCACTAATCCACTAATTCCCGGATCCACCACTCTTCTACTAATTTTTCACATTTATTTACAGTTTTGGCCCATATTTCTGGAGTTTCAGTTTTAAGAGCTTCTTGCCACATTTCCCAAAATGCTTCGTCACTGTCTCCACTGCATCCAACGTGATTCCTATAAGACGTTTTACATATACCCCAGATGTGTTGGATGGGATTAAACTGGCAGTGATACGGCGGTAACCGTAGTACTTGATGTCCATAACTTAATACAATTTGCTCAACAATATAAACTATTGGTTTTTCATTACGTTTCGAAATTTCCAGTAACTCTGATTTGAAGGCGTATTGAGGAAAATTGATATTATTTTTAACTAATCAATTTTTTATGCTCGGTACGTTCCACGACTGTTTTGGTTGTTTCTCCAAAATCTCCGAATGGTAAGGTGCATTATCTGAAACTATTACTGATATTTCACTCAGACTAGGTAACAGTATCTCCTCAAACCATTTTACAAACATATCAGCATTCATGTTTTCATGGTAATCAGCAGATTTTGAAGAAAAAAATCAAATCTGCGTTTTCTATAAAGCCTTCTTTCCCTCCTGCATGGATGTGTCTTTTGCCTTCGCTATCTATGTTTTATTGATTTTATTCTGTCGTCTTGCTAAATTCTTTTAATTCCACCCTTTGCAAATACCCATGTCTCATTTAAGTATACGAATGTTGCATTTTTCAGATTTAAGTCTAGTATATTCTCTCAAAAGTTGAATTCTTTTGTGAACCACACTACTCCGCATAAAAGTAACCTATTATTTTCTTTTTTGAATTTAAATCCTAAATCTCTTCAACACTTTCCAAAGGCTAGTCCTCTTAATTTCAGAAACTTTTTTTTCTCTTATTTTGGCCAGTAAAGCATCTAAACTGATATGTTGATTGATTTCACGCATTCGATACAAAATATTGCGAATTTCAAATTTTTCTCCATCAGGTAAGTCAATGCTCGTAGAATGTTTACGAGTTGTGTTCTTGTCTTCGTGATACTCAGTCACAGTAAGATCTTCTTGAGAATTTCTGACAGTCTTCATTACAGTTTTTAGCTTACTTTCACTTATCCCGAGTACGTCAAAAACGCGTTGATTTATACATAATAATGACTTTAAAGGTCCACCATTGTCTCTTTCCATGGTAACTGATTTATGCACATTTACAATTAATTCATCAATTTCCAACTTACGTCTAGGCATGATGGTCACTTGAAACTACACGTTTGAATTACAATATACTGAGTTTAGAATAATATGACAGAAACTTTCTAACTGTTGTACTTTAGAGGTAAAATATAATATAACCTCTTACAAAGATCCTAAACACATTAAGCAAATTAGCCTAATGATCATTAGGAATGCCGATTGTAATTTAATGTTTGATAAAAAGTTTAGAAGTGGTTGGAAACCGTACATAAACAAATTAAAATGTTTCCCACAATTATTTTATTGTAAGTACAAGTATTTTCATTTGAAAATAAAAAGTTGAATATATTTACCAAAACCCTAACTTTAACCCGCAATCGCAGATGTCTCAAAAACGGTACACTCTAACAGACATATGGTCAATCTAATCACCACCATTTAAATTGACAAAATGTTCCTAGTTTATTCCGAAGTATTTTTTAACAAAAATTAAAAGTGTTATATTAGTACTTTGTATATTTTATCCTTAGCACGGTAGTATTTGTTTCAGAAAAAAAAAATATTAAACAAGTAGGTGAAAAAAATTTACGTTAAATAACATTATGCAAGAATACTATTTATTAAAAAAATGTAACAAAATGTGCAAAACTATGAACAACGGGTTAATGACACATATATTTATTTTATATCTAAAATTGAGCAAAGTATTAAACAATTAGGAGAACTCCAGTGCAGTTTACCGTGCCTTTTACTACAACGAAATGTTTTCTGCGAATTCCATTAATCATTCAGAGGTGTAAGTTGGTTTGAATGTACTGTAACAATAAACTGCCTTTTAATGAGACAATGTTCACGAGCTTTTTCAGATTGTTGCGCAGTAAGTACGCCTAATTAGAGTTTAGTTCAGGTTATCGATATTTATTTTAGAAACAAGCTACTTCCAAAATACAATGTTGGTGATTTAGCAGAACAATATGGCCATAAAATATTACGTCTACCACCATGCATTTCTTTTGTTGTATAATCCACTTCTGCCATAATGATGTGATATATTTGATTTAAAATGAATTCAAGAATTTTTTTGTAAATCAACTTAAAAGATCTCTGATTGATTTGCTTTTATTTTATGAAATTCATTCTTGACAATGTTTGTTCGCATAAATAGGCCCTGGAAAATACAAATTATTAATTTTGCAAAATATCTTAAATTAGAAAATTAGTTTTATGGTAGATTTGAATAAAATGCAATTCAATTATTTTCCTCAAAATTATTTTTATTTAATAATAACAATGCTGATTTACTTCCCATTATACAATATAAAACAATGTTACAATATAATAGTTCAATATACTTAATAGAATTACAAATTAATTCTAAATGAAATATTTTGTACAAACAAATAGTTGTTAGCAAATAAACAAAGAAGAAATACCCTGATGAACCACAGGTTGTGTTCAGGGATTACTCTAATTTACACTATTCAAATATTTGTTCTACAGTACCATCAGGTTGATAATATAAAATATTATTCCAAAGTATATAGTATTAGTTATATGATGAATTTAAATAAAGAAGATCGCATCCAAAATTTCTGATCCAGTGTTCTTAAGAAATTTTATAAAAATGGATTTAATCATGTTTTTTCTCATGATCTCGATTAAATAGTTAAATTAATATTCTAGGAACAAAGTATGTGAAATTATGTTTTCCAATTGATTTATAAGCACTAGTAATTTGGACATAGTCATGAACTTTTCTTCTAGTGCTGTAAGTGTGATCTATTCATTTTAATACATGTTTTTTTTTGTATGTATGCAAAATTATGTTTAACAAATATAATTGTCTGTTATTAATAATACCTGCTTGTTAATAAAACAGTTCTGATCAATATAAGCGAGATTTTTTAGCATTATTTTTAGAAGCCTCCTTTGTAGTATTTCATGTTTATTCAAATGAGAAGCATATGTTCCACCCCTTGCTAAAATGGCACTCAAAGAATAGTATACTATCTTTAAGTAAGACAAATTAAGGATATTGCTGAGATATCCAAATCTGTATAGTAATATTCTTAAGGTTTTACATACCATATCATAATGTACATCCCACTTCAAGTGACAATCAATATAAACGGCTAAATATTTTGTATTTTTTCCTATTTATTTTAATGTAAATGTAAAAATGTAAAGGTTTTTTAATTTAATCACAAACCCTGGACTACCAAAGGTATCCGCATATCAGCTAAGAATAAGCGTTCACTACTGTACATCAAGAAATTTACTACCAACGTCTTTGTCAATGACAAAGAGTAGAGTACAGAGGAACCTATCTAAAACTTATCAAAACAGCTAAAAAAATGTACTATCAGAATCGTCTGAGAAGCTCTAAAAATGTTGCAAGAGAAACTTGGTTCATAATAAACGATCTTCAAAATAAAACTAACACAGCTCAAACATTTTCTCTTCCAAATCCTAAAAATCTAAATGAATACTTCGTTAATTTGAGTAAAAATATAACATCGACTATATACATATATAAGATCCTATTTCCGATCTCCCCAATTCAAAAAAGGTCTCGAATTAATTCTTTATAAGACCAGTTGATAAATCTGAACTGATCCAAACAATCAGTAGTATCAAAATCAAATCTTCCTGTAGTACTTATGGACTATCCATAAAAATTTTCTTAAATCTCCCAAAAAATGTGTTGGAAGTCCTTGGTCTCAATAATTAACTATTCATTTGACAAAGGTATATTTCCAAAGTGCCTAAAGACAGCCATTATTATTCCTCTTCATACGGGTGGGGAAAAATCTAATGTCTGCAACTTCTTTCCTTAAGTTCCGTAAATTGACAAAAGCCTATCTATGTGAAAGACCATATTATTCAGTGGAAGATATTTTTAACGAATAACTAAGAAACTACAGTACGTTTAGGTACAAGCAACAAAAGTATTTTTATATATATATTTGGGTATCTCATGCAGCAACTTAAAACTTATCCGTAAACTAGTTCGTAAGGTTTTATTATGCAATTTGCAGTTTGGTTAAATATTGCAATGGATTGTATATTTTATTATCTTTTATTTTGTGATATTGACGATTTATGTAATTTTAGTAAATTTTAATTGTTATTGTTATTTTTTTGACTTTTTGTATGCTTTGTCCATAAAATTGCACAATTTTCAGTGACGATAAAGCTTATTTCTATTCTAATGCAGCAAATTTTTCTGCTGCACAAAATTGTATTTTGTTGACATTTGTTACTGTGCTATGTATAGTAGTTTAGAGATGACATAGTAGAATAATGGAGAAATAATCTTGAAGAAAGTTTGTGCAGGTAATTTGAACGTATTAATTCCAATACTCTTTTAAGATAGAATTTCCAATCAAGGAAAAATTCCATTTTAATATCCGTTGTATAGAGTTGAATCTTGTGAAATAAAAAATGAAAAATGATCAAATACTTGCTACAATTGATTTTGTTTGTTGATTCGTATTACTAGTACATAAAATCTTAATAATTTGTTATGTAATTACTGTTTTCTCATCAGCTATACGTTCTGAAATATCATTAAAAGGGTCCTTAATCTTTTTGTTCTGATTAACCTTCAAGGATATTAAAAATCGACAACACTGAATTTGATGTCAGTTAGAGATGGCCGTTAAGCAAGACCCCACTAATGTCGAGAATAAGTGAAAACAAAGCTAAGAACATCCTAAAGATGTTAGAATCGTTTAGAGAGGCGGAAACGCCGCGCCGCCTTGGATGTAATGGAGCGGGCGGGACGGAGCTGCCGTCGACGCCGATGACGCTATACGTCGACGTCGCGGCAGCGTCGGATAAGCTGCAGATTCCATTTACCCGTCCGAAACTCTTTTATTTAGGTTGTTAAACAGATACTCGATCTTGATAACTACTTCTTTTGGTTTAAGTACACAGCGGCGGGGATTAGACGGATTGTTTTTCTGACAAAGCTTGTTTCTTTGTATCTCTTATTTGCAATAAGTCGGACAATACTGTTTCCGAGATTGTTTAACCATTATTACTACTTTAGAGTTTAATAAACCAGTTATTGATTCGGTATAATGTTCTATAAAAGCTCTTTTTAACATGTGGATATAATTTTCTGTAGAATATTTCTTATTCATTATTATTATTATCAATAATAATAATAATGTTTATTTAGGAAGTTTACATAGATTACAAGAAACAAAAACCATACTAAATACTAAATAAACATAAAAACTCACTGAAGTAGAGCTACTAGATGGGAAATTACCAGGACCTGATGAGAGGTGCATGGTGAAATTTTAAAGCTATTAGAGGCACACCAAATCACAGCTATTACGAAGCTTTTCCACAGCATCTACGAGGCTGGTTACTTACCAAAAGAATTGCTACTATTAATATTCATTCCACTTCCTAAAAAGCCAACGCTAGAAAATGTGAAGAACATAGATTAATTAGTTTCATGAGCCATGTACTTAAAGTACTCCTTACTATCATTCACTCGCGCATATACACCAAATAGTTTGCAAGTTCTAATACAGAGTGCCAGGGATGTCAACTGCGATGTGTATGCATGTTTCATTGATTTTGAGAAGGCATTTGATAAAGTCACATATGGGAAACTAATCGATATCCTAAAAACAGGACTCGATGGTAAGGATATAAGACTGATCTCAAACTTATATCCCCAACAAAAAGCAACAGTGCGAGTACAAAATGAACTGTCCAAGATCTTCACAGTCGAAAAAGAAGTTAGACAGGGTTGCATATTGTGTCACCGGCATTATTTAACATATACTCTGAAAACATCTTTAGAGAGGCCTTGGACGAATCAGAAGATGGGATTGCTGTAAATGGCCAACTTATAAACAATATTAGATATACAGCCGATACAGTGTTGCTGGCAGATAGTGCGCAGGGTCTCCAAAGGATGATGGATAACTACAGAAGTAAAAAACTTTAAAATTTGTATATTGGTATAAAAACATTTAATTTAAAACTTGTTAAAACGAACCCAGGTCGATGATAATGATTGAAGATATTAATACTTAAAGAGCAACATGTTTCTTTGCTCGACCTAAACACGTGGTTCTTGTCAGTTAAAACGACACAGACCAACTGTGTCGTTAGTAAGGGCTTTGTACCAGAATAAGTTACGTACAGTTAAAAATTGACTTTCATTATATAACATTTCGCTAGAATATCTTAAATTTTTCCCATAAATAATTATAATTAGATACTTCTGAATAATGTTGATAGAATGCAAGTAATTATTCCGTATTCCATCACTTCCTAAAAGACCATAGGTAAGTTGAGATTGTATAAGTGAATAATAAAGAATTCTTAAATGAGTTATTCCTAAAAATTGTTTTAAACATTTGAATCTTGATATTAGTCCTCTTGATTTAACTACTATATTTTTTGCTTGAGAATTCCATCGTAAATGTTTATCAATTATTATACCTAGATATGCTATCTCGTATTTATATGGAATTTCGTTTTTTGCATTGACTTTTAATGGACCAAGATTTGGGAGGTTACTTACATACGACGTATATGGCATATATGTATTATATTTTGTCTAAATTTGTAGATAAATCATAAGAACTTATTAAACTGAAACCACTTCTGAATTGTAGCAAAGTCTGTTTCGACTTTTTGTTTTAAATTACCCCATGTATTTGCATTATAGAAAATAGCTGTGTGATCTGCAAAGCTTATTATTGCGTCCATACGAAGCCATGTTAAAGTTGCTTCCTAAGACAGAAGAGATTTATTTTCACGTTCAGAGCGACTGTGAATAGCCGTTCTGAAGAGCCCTTTTAGGGAGAAATACGTATAAGCGGATACACAGACGCAATATACGTGAAATCAAATCTTAACTTTATTTTTCCTTTTATTCCAATATACTCTGTACGAGTACTAGAAACCAAATTCGCTAAAGATTTTTGCTTAGTTGAGGAGATATCTTGTGGAATGCAATTTTTAGATTCCCCATGTCTCTATTAACATCTTTATCAACGTCTGTTTTGCCTTGCAATCCTTAGAAGGCACAGATTAAAGCAAAAATCTGAATTTGGTTTCGAAAATTAGTTTACGGATTTTAATATCAGATGTCGCTATTTGCGTCCATACGAAGCCATGTTAGAGTTGCTTCCTAAGACAGAAGAGATTTATTTTCACGTTCAGGGCGACTGTGAATAGCCGTTCTGAAGAGCCCTTTTAGGGCGAAATACGTATAAGCGGATACACAGACGCACTATACGTGAAATCAAATCTTAACTGTCTTTTTCCTCGTATTATCTTACCTGTAATATTCAGTCTGAATAGATCATTGATGTAGATATTTAAGAGAATTGGTTCTAAGACTGTTCCCTGAGGGACTCCATATGATATAATTCTTTCCTTACTAATTTCTTTTCTTCTTCTTCTTTCTCTTTATAAGCAATTCTGCTTGTTCATTGTCGGATTAATACCTCTATGGAAGGTTGTCACTCCATCTTTTGCGGGGGCGTCCGATACTTCTTCTGCTGATGGTTACTTATCTCTTACTATTTTAACGACACGGGTCTCCCATTATTTTTTTCTATTTTGTGTCCATTCATTTATACACTGTACGTTACATTTTTTTTCTAACGTCTTCACTTCTTTTTCGATCTCTCAGCGTATTTTCTATAATTCTTCTCAGTACTCTTATCTCTGCCGTTTCCAGTAGTTTTTGCGTTGTGACTGGCGGGTCTAGTTTCTGAGGCATATGTCATTATTGGTCTTACACTGGCTTTATAAATTCTTGACTTCATTTCAGTGTTAATGTGTCTGTTTCGCCATATAGTGTTATTAAGGCATCCTGCCAGTCTATTTTCTTTTTGTATTTGATCTCTCACTTCTTTGTCCAGGTCTCCATAGGTAGACAGTTTAATTCCCAGGTATTTTATTTCCATTACTTGTTCAATACTGATCTATATAAACATGTTGTTACCTGTTTAGAAGATAACTTTCTAGTATATTATATGCAAGCCCTCTAATACCATATTTTTTAAGTTTAGTTATCAATATTTTATGTGAAACAGTGTCAAATGCCTTTGATAAATCTACAAATATACAAAGAGCTGGTCTTGCATTATCAACAGCTTTGTAGATATTAGGTGTTAGAGTATTACTAAGACTGTAGAGTCATTAACAAGATCAATCACATTGTAAAAAATCAGCTAAAATATGTATACAACTTAAGCTTCTGAAATAATGCGTTAGTGGGGAAATAAAACGGCAGCTAAAACTTCCGGGAAAATGTAATAGAAATAATCAAACTCTTAGAATCCCTCATTGCAGACCGTGCAGACTGTGAGCCTGTCCTATCTAGCAAATGGGATAATAAAAATAATATAATTACACGATTAAAAAACAAATTATACTTCTACAAACCAAAAGACCAAGCTGGCTTTCGCTCAGGTTTTGGTGCAAATGGCGAACTACAGACTGTTAAACTCAACTCCTAGAGAAATGTTTGTCATGTACAACACATCTTTATTAGTTGCTTTCGTTGACTCTCACACGATTGCACACCGAACAGTATCCAAGACGCACATCCGCCTCTCTATTTTCTCTGACGTAAGGATGTAGTCATATGTCATGATGTCATATAATTCGTTTGAATATTTCTATCCAATTATCTCTCTCCTCTGCGTGTTGTTTTGCTTCTAGTACAAGATCCCACTGCAGGATCAGTACGTTCATAACGTAGTTCACCAAAATCACATTTTTACGTAAATTTAAAATATTAGAAAAATACATTGATTAATAGATTACCAGTCAAAAAGTGCAATTTAAAGTTGGTTTCATGTAATCGAATGAACTATCTTACAATGAAGTCGTCCCAAAAACGCAACTCAACAATATTGGCAATATCATTTTAAAGCCGTCTACTTTAAAATGTATAATATATGTCTGAATTGTCAATATGAATAAGTCAGACAAAATTAAAATTATTAGAAGAATTTTTCACCACGTAACAAAAAACAAAGTTTAATTTATTAATTTTTTGTATTTTATGAACGATTTCCGAAGTGGAAATCGAAACATCAAAAAAATAAACTTATTTTAAACTTCAATTGTGGTTTATTTCCAACTAAAAATAGTAATTGTTTCAAGAGTGCTCCAAGTTTTGAACATTTTCTCATGTGTGATTTGATTTTCCAACGTTTCTTTTTATTTTCTCTTTCCAAAGTGTCTTCTCTCCATTAGTCCTTCGAAGGCGACCCCTTCTTCAGCGACCTCCCGCCCACACCGCTCAGGCCACGTCAGTTCAGACCACGTCAGCGCATACCGTTCCCGCGCATACAGCGAGTATAAAAGCAGCCACACAGGGTAAGACCGGTTGTCACTCGACACTGGGGAGTAGGCAGATTGAGACCTCAGTGCCGAGAGACAGTTCTTGCAATATAGAACACGATACTGGTACGTCTCGAGTGAGGGGAGTAGGCAGATTGAGACCCCGAACTCGAACCGAACCGTATCCCTCTTGATAATGGCTCCAAAATGGGTGCCGAAACGTCGAGTTTTAAATTCTCAACGCGGTTCTTCCCGAGAACTCAGTAATTTTCATTCATCTGACCGCGGAAACTTATCCAAACATATATATATATATATATATATATATATATATATATATATATATTACAGGATCCAACTTGTAAAATACAATACATTTTGGAGACGGCTATCGCCGTATTCCCGTTCTCCTCCGCCAATCCTCCCGGTCCAAGGCATGCTTCTTCTCCAATCCATCGCTCTTCTAATTCCTTCATTCCATGAGCGTCGAGGTCTACCTCTTTTTCTTCTTCCAGGGGCTTCCAGCTGTGAAGTTTTTGGGGCCAACGTTAGTCAGGCATTCTCAATAGGCGTCCAAACCATTTTACACTTCTTCTTTCTATTCTGTCAATGACCGTTTCTATAGCATTCATTTCTTTAGATTCGTTGGTCTTCCTTTCTAGCCTTGATGTTCTAGCACTTTTTCTTAAATAATCTATTTCAACTTCTTACAATATTCTCTTCAGGTCTGCATTAATTGTCCATACTTCATAGCCATAACAAAGAACTGATTCACCCATGGTTTGCTCTATTCTTTTTTTTCCTTTTCCACGTCCTCGTCTATCAACACTTCAAACCTTGCATCTGAATTGGTAACTAAATATTCTGTTTTCTTCATGCTGACTTGTAACCCACATTTTACATATTCTCTGTATAGACGCTTTATCATAAATTCTAGATCATAAGAATCTTGAGCTAGGACGACTTCCTGGTCATCCGCAAAGTTCAGGGAGAACGGTACGTCATTTCCTATGGGGATTCCCATTCCCTGACAGTGGTTTTTCCAATATTAATTTAAATTGTACTAAATTTAGACTTATTTTTAAAAATTTTATTGAAGCTTCACCTCGTAGGGGACCCAGCTCGACTGTTTAGACTTCCTACACTGACTATATCCATTAAGAGTTTATTAATTTCATATTTTAGTTAATATTAATATTTCATTCACCAATAACTTGGAAACCAAGCTTGTTCATGATCAATTGATCTATAGTTGGCGTTTATTACACTCTCCATATCTCTTCATAATTTGGATATACCATCTCCACAGTTGTATATTTTAACATCTCCCACTGTTGGTCAGTTGGTCTTGAGTAATGTTTTGACAGTTTAATTGTATGGTTCTCCCGTTGACTGTGGGTTTAACTGAATTAGTGGTATTATACCCAATTTATACGATTTGTTTTCAACTTTGATTTTTAATTATAAGTATTTCAATTTCATAGTTCGATTTCTTCTTTGTTACAGTACTGGTAGTGTTTGGTTCTTCTTCTTTTGGTGCTTATTCGTTTTGAATATTAGCGATCATTCTGGCTATAATTATTTTATTAACTGATGCTTTAAATATATGAGTTGTTGTGGAGAACCATTTCCTCAGGTTTTTTAACCATGATATTCTTCTTCTCCCAATTCCTCGCTTTTCGAATACTTTGCCTTGAAGAATTATTTTCAGGAATCTGTATTTAGTGTCGTTTATCATTATATGTCCTAGATATTCTAACTTTCTCCTTTTAATGGTATAATCACCTCTGTTTCTTTCCCCATTCTTCGTAGTACAGTCTCGTTGGTTATCTTGTCCGTCCATGATATCCTTAGGATTCTTCTGTATAGCCACATCTCGAAGGCTTTAAGTTTTTTCTCCATCGCTTTAGTGAGTGTCCAGGATACAACTCCGTAGTATAATATCGAGAAGATATAACATGGTAGGAGCCTTACTTTTATCTCCAGATTAAGGTTGTGACTTTTAAAGAGTTTGGCCATGTTGTTGAATGCACTCCTAGCCTTCTCTATTCTACATTTTAATTCTTGTGGGTGATCCAATTGTTCGTTTACTGTTGTTCCAAGATAGCCAAGATAGGTTAACTGTTTTACTCGGTCCACTGGTGTATTCTTGATAAGCAGTTGGACGCCTCTAAATTTATTTTTGCTGATGACCATAAATTTAGTTCTTGATATGTTTACTTGTAGTCCAAATCTTTCATTACTTCATTAACTTTGTTTATTAGTTGCTGTAAACTGTTTAAATTGTCTGCAAAAATAACGGTGTCAGCGGATGTTGTTTAGGAGTTTTCCATTTAAAAGGATACCATGCTTGCAATTTTCCAAGGCTTCACTAAATATTTCCTCTGAATATAGGTTGAATAATATAAATGAAAGTATACATCCTTGTCTAACGCCTCGCAGAATCTGGATCGCTTTCGTCGGTTTATCTCCAAGATTTGTTCTTATTGTGGCTGATTGGTTCCAGTACAAGTTTTGTATTATACGCCGGTCTTTATCATCCATTTGGGCTTTTGTTAGAACATTCATCATTTTTCGATGTTGAACTCTGTCAAATGCTTTTTGGTAGTCCACAAAGCAGGTGTAGATATCGCAAGTCATATCTCTGCATCTTTGGAATAATACCTGTAGACTAAACAGTGCAAAGGAATAAAACAATTCCGAAATCTTGACAAGAAGTCAAAAGAGTGTTTCTCTAACATCTCGGCCAACCGGTTTTGTTTATATCGACAGTCACGAATATCCTGTATTTCTTATATATATATATATATATATATATATATATATATATATATATATATATATATATATATATATATATATATATGCGAAGTATGATCAGATTTGTTTTATATGTAGTTTATACTTATTATACACTTGAGTGCAAAACAATCGACTCAAAAGTGATATTTGAGATTACATCTTCTGTTTCAATGTAAGAAGTATGAAAATAAAAAGATGTAATGTGCAAACAATAACTTTATTATTGAACTTACAAATACTGCTATTGCATTATTTGGAAGACGCATTATAAAAACAATATGCAATACGAAGAGAGTTTCCTAAATATTCATCATTGGAACTAACGCAAGAAAGACGTTATGAACAGAGACATCATCAATTACAAAATGAATTTCTTTATTTTTCAGTATTTGATATTATCACCCCTACTCCTAATTACACTTTCCAATCGATTTCGCATGGATCGGATGACTTTTATAATAAATTCTTGAGGCATTGCTTCCCATTCATCATTAAGCTCAGCTCTTGATTCCATTATGGTCCTTGGTGCATGATTTATGTCCTGGACCCTTCGTTTAATCTCATCCCAAACATGCTCTATTGGATTTATGTCCGCGCTCAACGCAGACCAATTTATTGTAGGTATACCGATCCCAGTCAGATAGGTAGTGGTCACTCGTGTGGTATGGCATCGTGCCTTATTGTGCATTAAAATAATGGCATCACCAATAAATCCCACGTATGGAACCACATGTTCCTCCAAAATGTCTCTGATATAACGATCCGCCGTTAAAACTCCTCAACGTCCTCCACCAGGCACGAAAACCGACTCGGATATTCATCCATGGAAATGCCTGCCCAAAACATACAAGAAGGGTCTTCATATGACACAATTTCTCGTATACAACATTGAGCAAATCGCTCTCCTGGCCCTTTATAGACTCGACGCCATCGTTGTCATGTAGGTATTCCTACTTTCGTCGGAGAATAATACCTGACTCCATTGATAGTCGTCCCAATCCAGATGTTCTCGAGCAAATTCTAATCGCCTTTTCTTCTGGACTGCAATTAGCTTTTGACGCGTAGCTGCTCTTTTTAGTGTCAGGTTGGCTACCTTTAGTCTCCTTCTGACTGTCCAAATACTGGTAACTACACCTCGGACCTCTCTAAGCTCTTCTTTGAGATTAGCACCAGTTAAATGTCGATTTCTCAGGGATTTCGATACAAGAAATTGATCGTCTCTCTCCGTTGTTATTCGTTTACGGCCTCCTCCTTAGTGGCGGACATAATCACCGGTATCTTGGTACCGACGATACACTCGAGACACAGCAGATTAGCTTAAATTTAGTCGATTTGCCACTGCCCTCTGACTCAGGCCTTCTCACAATAATGCTACTGCTTGAGCTGCTTTGACGGATGTGGTATCCATTTGTAATGCAGTTGCGAACTTAGAGACTGATGTATTAGTGGTTTGCTATGGAAATTGTTACTTACGATGTTAACCGAACGTGTTGTTAAGTCGGTGCGTGTCGATTTCAATGAATCAAATTCTGACCCCCTCTCTATGTGTTACATTATTTACTTGTAATAAGTCATCGGATTCACCAAAAAACAAACCTTTTTTAAAACTCAATAATGAGGTTAATGATTGTACACTAAATATTTTTAAATTTACACTTTTTAGATTGAAACAGGAGACATACTTTCGCAAAATAATTTTGAGTCGATTATTTTGCACTCAAGTGTAGATTTTATACACGTATTTGAGGTGATCACAATCTAACATTTTAGTAACTTCATGTTTACGTATTCTCAAGGTGTAAAAATCACTCATTTGTTTTATTTCAAGTTATATCAAATATTGACGTAGATACAACTATAATATTCCTTGCCTTTTAAATTACTCATAATTATTTTTCAGAAAATATTATTCGTTGTATTTAATAATAAATTTTGGAGTAACTTATTTCTTGCTAGTTAACTGTTCAATAAAATCTTTATAGAGCATTTACTTTAACTATACCTCAATATAACCCTGTTTATGAACTATTTGCCTTTATTTTTTCATTATGTATATATTTGTTTTGTGTGCATGGTGTATTTCTTTTAGACATTGTTATTGATTGATATTACGATTTGATTTATTATATAAACAATGTATATGTGGCAAATGTTTTCGTTATCTTATTTTATATGTCGTAGGTTTCCCTGTTCCTTTAAAAATGGAGTGGTGCCCAATTACTTCCCTTATCTTTATTTTCTAACTTCTCTTCTCTTTATCTTCAGTACTCCACTAACTAATTCTTAGTATTTAAGCTGCAAAGAACCCCGACCAAGATACCTGTACCAGACTGAAGCCCGAGCCTAGTGCCGTTCCCTGGGTAACCTCTACTCTGGCATTAAAGAGGGTACAATATGTCAGATGTCACTTTAACATTTCCGTTAAGACCAGGAGACATTCTCTCTCCTACTGTCACCCACTATGTAGCTTCTTCAAATTAAATTTTTTTTAAACTGTTTGTCCTTTGTCTAGTTTGTGTAAATGTATTATTTAATCTTTATGGCATTCATAAAAGTGCTGGATAGCCTATAATTTTGACGAAGTAAGTCTAAAACGTTATATAATTTTTTTTTATCAACCATCAACTTAATAGTTTTTTCGAAGTTAAATAAGTTTCTTTCACTTGGAAAAATGTTTCTTGGATTATTTCAGATGCCCTGAAGATGCTCTGAGAGCAAAAGTATTTAGACAAGATTTAATAAAAAACTGTGCTCGATATCTGCCTTTTATTTGATTAAAGTAAATATATATCTGTTAGGTCGTCAAAGGTTACATGAATTCATTCGCATATATACTAAATACTTTCAGAAGTCATTAAGTGTTTTGTATATGGAAGTTATCTAGATCTGCTTTTCAACCAAGCAAATGAAAAGAGCTAATTCTTAACCTTTGTTTGTCTTATCATTACGTGTTGATTTCTTCATTGAAAAGAAACTGGCGTAATCAAGGCCTGAATTCGCGAAAGGTTTTAAAAGATGTGTGGAAGTTAAATCGCCCATTACCTAGTTTTCATGCTTTGAGGTTTTGTTGAAGCAATAAATCTATCCTAATTATCCCTATTCCGCTACTGTCCAAGTGCAGGGAAATATGAATGTAATTAATTTCCTTTTTCCGCATAAATAAAATAACCTAAGTATATTAGACCATTACTTTCCGTAAAAATGTCCAATAAAATATTATCCAAAAAGGACAATTTTCAAAATTAAACGTTAGATGTAGTTAGTTCCGTAAACAACCGTTTTGTGACTGTTATAAATTCCTTTAATGGACTGTAATTACCCCAATACTGCTTGCTAAAATAAATTCGGGCAATTTGGAGACAATGTAGCGGCAATATTTGCTTCGTCGCATGAATGTGTTTAGGGGTGGGTGTATGTCATACATAGAAAAATATTTAGGCCAGTCCATGGAAATAATTTACTAATACGATTAGTATCGGCAAAAAGTGTTTTGATGTTTTTAATTATAAAGTATATAATTGAGGATAAACAGCAATTTCAAAATAAATCTTCGATATACGAACTACTTTGTCTCATAATTTTAATCTTACTATACAGAGTGTCACAAAAAGGTATTTGAATAAAATAAAAATATAGCTAATCAAATATATTGGATATGTTTTCTTTAGAAATAGAAAATTATTTAGGAAAAATAATTTAAATAATGTACCAATGGCGGTCAGGCTGCCGACATTTTCTCATCTCCAACAAAGATTCGTAACAACTCACATCAACTCTCGCGAGATTACTGCAATTTCTAATGGTATATGTACTTGTAAGGTATATTATACCTTACTTTTTAGGTATTCCCACACAAAAAAGTCAAGATGACTGATGTCTCGACTGCTGAAAGGCCAGTTAGTGGTACCTACATGAAAAATCACTTCGTTCGGAAATAATTGGTTTCTTCTTCTCGTAGTGCTTATCCGTTTCGGATGTTGGCGACCATAATGGCAATCTTTATATTGCAATCTGCTGCCCTGAAAGGATTTGTGGTTGTTGTGTTAAACCACGTACGTAGATTTTTCAGCCAGGAAATCCTTCGCCTTCCTGGTCCCCGATTTCCTTCTACTTTTCCTTGTAGAATTAATTGCAGCAACCCATATATTTCATTGTTCCTGATGAATAATTGGTTTACCGCAGAAATTAGTAAATCGAGAGTATGGCAATTGACCTGATCTTGCTGGAATCAAGCTCTTGAAAATCTGCATAAGCTGGGAGTCTTTAAGTAACTTCCAATTGCTGTTTCCAATCCATTACTGGATGTGAGTAATGTTATGTTCCGGGTCTGAGCAACACATTTTGGTGACAGCTTTATAATACTCGTTTGATTTATTATATGTTCAGATCGAGAACCATGCTAAATTTATAGCGTATGCTGGAATGACTAGCAAGAGGTTCGGTGTGCTAATTTTCAACCAACTGGCTTCCTTTATCATGTACTCTACTATATTGCAGCTGGTGTTGAGAGTTCTATCATATAATTCATTTAAGATACAGTTCGGCTGGGTATCCATATTAATGATTGCCATAGGTGAACATGCCAACTCTCCTTTGTTAAATTCTATACACCTTTCTTTGTCTTCATATGTCACTTCAAAATAGTGTAAATTATTATAATCTACTGCAAGTAGATTCCTTGGCACCAACAACGAGCGAACAACGCCACTTGTCACCGACAACCGAAGAGCTGTGACTCTCAGTAGGTTGTATCTAGTGTTGTCAATTATTAGGAAATAGACAATAATGAATATGTCTCCTTCTTCATTTTGTACAACCGTATCTATTATTGGTTACCTTCTTATATTTACTCCTTGTGGAAGGAACTTTGTAGCATTCAACATAATTGACTCTATTTGTCCGGGTTTTATAATATCTGTGGAGTGTCCATGATTGTAATGAAGGTTTAATATTTTTTCGTATGTGTTCGTATATTCTCTTGCATATTACATTGCAGGGTCATAGGCTGCTTCCAGGTTTAGTCGTATGTACTCTTTTTCTAATGTGTCAGCTCTATAATTATGAGACATCACTTAGGCCTTTAGACATTTTCTTGGTTCCTTTTATCAGTGCTTCTCGGAACCTATTTAAATGTCCATTTATTCTTTCTTTTGTAGAATTAATCGATGCTACCGTTTGTAACATCATCTTCGTCTGATGTTTTGAATTTTTTATGATTTCCTTTTGATTTTCGTCCAAAGAATCGATGTCCCTGTATATTTCATCATTTATTCTAAATAATGATATGAGGACTGTTCCTAGAAGTCCCCTTTTCGGCCTTCTTTTAACTTCCAGAGTCAATGCTCGACTTCATTTTTGCCCGTTCCTGTTCTTCTTTAAGCTGACTCGATAGTCATTCACAATTTATTATATTGCTTACCTTACACATATCTTCAAGATATTTTACCATTGAATCTATCGTCCGTTCACCATCTAAAATTATTTTCTTTTCTGGATGAGTTTTTATTCTAAATATCCCTCGATCTATATATACATCGCTAAGATGCTCTGAATATAATCTGGGGGATGGCGCATAAATCGTGTACAAGTCTGCGTTTGACGGTTTCAAAAATACTAAAAATAGTATACAAAACATACATTTTTTCCACATACTACGTGCTCTATTTGTCTTTCGTAAGGTGGACTTCTCGTATGCGAGATAACAAATTAATGGACTAATTTGTGATTGAACACCAGCGTAACTGAATGAAAATCGCCGGTCGCTTCAAGCGTTGTTTCTGAGAGAACGGTTTATCCTACAGAAAAGGTGCTAATAAACATTTTTATTTAAAATGATCTCAGCTGCATTTTTTTCTACTGCGTACAGATTCTTGCTAAATCAAGGTTTTAGGGGAAGCCCGGGGGCAGGAGTGGCAAACTTTTTTGCATCTTTATTGGGGTTCCAAAACTGCCATTTAAACGGATATAGAAAGAAAAGCAATTAATTAAATATATACAAACACTTAAGTATGTTGGAATATCATTATTGACATTTTTTACAAAAGATACTTAAAAAATAACAAAATTGTTTGACGCTTATTAAATTTTAATTAAATCAAACATATCGCAATTTGATTTATATATATATATATATATATATATATATATATATATATATATATATATATATATATATATATATATATAATAATAATTTTTATTTTCTAAATATCTTAAAATTATGATGAAAATAATATCTTCTGGCCTAATTTTTTGGCAATATAAATACAGCGAGTGTTTATCATAGACAGAGAGAGTATGTAATGATGATATAACCCCATATACACCGCACAATGATAAACTGTTTGAAAATGGTTAGCTCATTAAACAGGAGTGGTGGAGTGTGTGTGTACGAGTGCGTGCGTCGGGACGGCGACGGCCCGAAACTGATATCGCCATATGGGGGAGGATTTATTGATGACCGGAATATCATTCCACCAAGAATTAATACTTTTACACTTATAAAGCAATTGAAACCAACTCTATATAACTTACTCTAGGTAATTATGCGCTGTTATCATAAAGTTTTCTATTTTATTTACAGTTACCGATTTTTTACCATAGCTTTCACTTATATTTGATTCCGGCATGTTATTTTACCCGACGTGATGTGTGTATTGTAGTACCTTTAATATTACGTTCCTTTTAGTCCAAGCTGTAGAGACAAAAATGAATGATTTTGAGCATTACTTGAATGCTAGACTGGAACAACATTGTAAACGCCAAATCACATTTTGCCGACAAATTGAAAAAAAAAACACCTTATAATTGATTATTTTCAAAAAAAAATATGAGCGTAATGTGATAGACTGTAGGATTTATAACATTAATATCAACAAAAATAACCTTACGTTATACAAAAAAGCATTTATGAACATATATGCTATATTTTAATAAAACAACGTGTTAAATCCCCGTCGTTTAAAATGTTGTATAGAAGTAAGGTGGTTAGAACGTTGTTTTAGAAATAAAAAATGAAGTGCACGTGAAATTAAGAAACGTATATATTATTAACAAATTACTTATAAACATGTTTTATATGACGTACATATCAAAATAATATTATTAACTCTTAAGATTTTGATAGTAGCTTACATAGTGTAGTGGAATATATTCGGAAATATTTAATAAATTGGCATGTTTTTCTTTTTTAATTGGTAGTGGCGCTTCATAGGCTTCTGTAAGTTCAGTAAGAGTGACTTCAGTTATAGGTGCTTTAGTTGACTTTAAAGAATAAGATGACCATGGTTGAATAGTGTTGTGAGATTTTCTTAACCGTATAGTATTTGGATCATCTGAGCTAATTTGTATCCACACTGACTGAGTTATTTTGCACTTTGGATCTTTTCATACTACATTTTCTACGTTAATAAAATTTTTAAAAAATGTTTGATGTATGTAGATAGCTTTAAATCGGTTTTTAACTCTAGATTTTGCAATTACATCTGTATACAGAAAGGGGATATAAACCGATGAAAGTTTCTTGTTGCGTTCTATGAGGGCAAAGTCTCTATCACTGGGCAGAAAGCTGCGCCCACTAGTTAGAAACTTTTGCTCAATTTGGGTGAAGTATTTTTCTAACAGTAGTAGTCGAAGGAATGTTATGACTTTCCAATTGTTATTTTGGCCGACACGTCTATCTGACCTGAAGTTATTTTTTTTTACATGGATCAAGACGATTAAAGTTTTCAGAAATATAAAATAGCAATACTGATGCTATCTCAGTGGAGCCTCGATGCGCCATTACTTCGTTCCATAGCCCAATTGTAGCAGTATTACTCCCCATATTATGAAAAGCGTAGTTATACGAAGAAAGTTGTCGCTGGTAGAAAATTGATGAGTGAGTTAGATTAGGACAAAAAAGAACCTGTTGCAAATCAGTACATAAAACGACATAATTAGCATTTACTTTTGCAATTTCAGTATCTTGTCTAAATGTTTTGTAACCTGCTTCAGATCGCATGTGATGAATTTTACTTTAAATTTCTATTTTATTTCTTTCGCATTCATCGCTAGCAGAGGATAAAGATCTTTGATAAAGAGCTTGTCACAATATGAACAAGTACCTGATCTGGGAAGTCCAAGATGCAAGTTAAATTTACTTTTAAATAGTCGTGGTAGGTTCGTAGAGAGATTTTTGTATCAGGGTACATTTTAAAAAATAATCTGTACATTTTTGATATGCTTAAATCAGCTGAAAGGCAATTTTTAGAAGAAGCATTTCTGCTATAATGATTTTCTTGCTGCGGAAATGATCTAATATGTTCGCATATTTTCTCTGCATCTGTTATCATGAGTTTTTTAGGACGATTAGTATGTTTGCCACGTTGATCATTTAGATTTACTCCTGCTTTCATTTTATCAACGAGGTACTGGATTCTTTTAGCGGTTATTGAAAATATAAACATACCGTTGCTTTACATACCCTTATGTTTTCTACTGTATATTTCACTGTGCACTGACGATGAGATATTGCTTCCCCGACCCTTCTCCTTTTTGGCTCTTGCAACGAAAGAGACTGAGATAAAAATTTTGATTGGCCATTGTAACTCAGTTCTCTAAATGTTTTGAATATTTTTTGCGTGATTGCCCACTAATAACTCAGCAGAACAACCTGTAGCAGACTGCTTACATTTACAAATACACACCTAAAATAAATATTGGTTTAAAACATGAAACTAGTTTAGATTACTTTAACTTACTTCATCTGGGCAACTTAGAACTTCTTTGGGTATTTATCTATACGAAACGTACGAATCACCAGCATCTCTGCGACGTTTTCTAATATTCTGCTCCTACTTATCAATGCTAAGCTTTCGTGTTTTCCCTCTGTTAACTGGGTAATCACTGACTTGGTTATACTAACATCCATTTTAGCTCGAAATGACAAATTACACGATTGAAAACGTTGAGTTACAAAACACGTGCAGAAAATTTGGCGCGAAAACGACCCACTTTAACACATACAACGTTGTTACACCGGTTGACTAATTTTCAAACTATTAAAACAGGCAAGTTAAGTCTTATAATATTCCCCACAGTCAGCAGTACATTATTTTGCACATATAGAACGTTGTTTCATGGAAAACCCATATGAAAGTATTGCCGGTTACAACGTCGTTCCAGCATAGCATTCAATTAGTGAATTTTTAAAAACAGCAGAGCGTTATAATGAGCAATGCCTGGAGTAACCTCCAAATGTTTGCAACTCCAAACTGTTGGTTATAATTTCTTTATGGCACTTTTAAGGTACAAAAAACGATGTTTTTTGATTTTCTCTACAGCTTGGATTATTTGCTCTATAAAAAACTTCTTCAAGTTTGTTAGCTTTACTAGGTGGTCTTGTAAAAGATGTATTAGAAGCATGCTCATTAGTTTCTTATTTATGTGAGATTTCATATTCCGTACTTCCGTAGTTCTGTTCATTGTCTCCAAAGTTGTTTTTAACTGTTTTTAAATTGTTACAAGCTGAACTTATTGAACAAATATTGTGAACAACTAATTATTTTACCATTAAAAGTTGTATTCAGTAAATGAAATATTAATTTTTGGTGGAATTTTTAGAACTCATAAAATAATCAGTGTGTGCGACATCTGATATTTTCTGATTTGGAACGTATCCTATAATTTGCTGGTATTGTTAAAATTGTCAAAAATATATTCAGTATAAATAAAACTAGACACTAGAATTATAAAATTGACTGTTTTAATGTTCTTGTTCGTTTTATAAATAGGTAAGATGAATAAATGATATACTTTCAATATAATATTTAAAATATTCTATTGAAAAGTACCTAATTTCTGAAGTAAGAGTTTGATTACACTCTGAAAGAATATTTTGACACTAGTAATACATATGACTACTTGGCTAACAATACATTACGTGTTTTGTTTTTATTTAGTCGTCAGAGACGAAAATGTCACCGGGCCTCTAAAAATTATACGAACAAGCTGAATTTTGCCGAGAATGTCAATTTTAGGACACCAAAAAGATGCAAAACAGTTTACCACTTAGTCCCTGCTTTCCTCCAAAATCCCCCTCGTAGAGGGTGGAAAACGAAAAAAAAATCGATTTACCAAGAATCTATGTTCCATAGAAAAAATGTGTCAAAAAAAATGTAGCTAAGTATGTACCATTCTCTCAGAAACAACGCTTGAAGCAATCGGCGATTTTGAATGTTAGTTATGCTAGTAGGCAGTAACATTTGTTTTAGCTCGACGGTAAAAATTCGATATCTTTTGAACCGAGTATCCTATCGACAAAAATTAAGATGTGTTTCAAAGGAAAAGAGTGCAGCTTTCGTAAGTAATTTTTGTATTTTGCCGCAAAGAAACTCAGTTTTTATAAATGTGTTACATAAATAACAGCGGCGCGATTTTTGTCATTTTTATAATTCTTATGAGATCAATACAATTTATACCTTTCATTGACCAGCCACTATGGAGTTTCGATTACTAGAACCTAATCTTCAAAACCTATAGCATCCAATTTTAATTTTGAGTTTTGGCAACAAATGTGAGGCATTTGAAATATGGTTAAAAAACGCCGAATTTAAACTTTCACATTACAAATGTTTCTATGTTTTCAAGTCATATTTCAAATGCATTATATTTGTTGCCGCAACTCATATTAAAATTTCATGTTATAGGTTTTGAATATTGGTCTCTAAAAATGGAAATTTCACTACGACCGGTCAATGAAAGTGATACATTTTGTAGATCTCATGAGAATCGTAAAAAATGGCAAAAATCTCGCAACCTTATTCATTGAACTGATTTATAGAAACTGACTTCATTTGCGGCAAAATACAAAAATTGTATACAAAAGCCGCACTACTTACCCTTTAAAACCGATTTTGACTTTTGTTGCTAGGATGCTCTGATCAAAAGATATCAATTTTAGTTGATACAAATTTTATTTAACATCGATTTCGCACGCGCAACTGACATTCAAAACCGCCGGTCGCTTTAAGCGTTGTTTCTGAGAGAACGGTTCATTCTATATAAAAAGTGCCAGAAACATTTATCTTCAAAATTATCTACATTTTTTATTTGAAACATTTTTTTTCAACCGCGTACAGATTCTTGGTAAATCGATTTTTTTTAAGTTTTTACCCCATACGAGGGGAGTTTTAGGTGGAGAGCCGGGGGTAAAAGTGGTAAACTTTTTTGCATCTTTTTAGGGTTCCAAAATTGATATTCTGGTCAAAATTCAGCTTGTTAATATAATTTTTAGGGGTCAAATCTCTGACGACTGGACTAAAACGGTACATTAGGAATTAAGTAATGGAATTTAAGCAATGTAACAAATTAAGTAATGGAATTAAAAACAAAAAGATATACATAAAAATGGAAAAGAGAATTAAGCAAATACCTACGTACATGGAATAAAGAAGTACTTTGGAAATAATGTTCGAAAGTATTGTAAAATGAGCATAGACATGCAATTCGCGTTTAAGAAAAAGATATTCTGTTGATTGATGCTAGTGGCGGGTCCAGCATTGTTAAGAGGAGGGGGGCCGATCAGTTATATTTTCTAAAATGTTCTACTATACCGGCTCGTTTAAGCCTACCGGCCCACTGGGAAAGTCTGGTAAAGTGTCTACGATATCAATTGAACAAGTATAACAACAAAATTCAACTCATAGTATTGACGCCTTCTGTAAAACATAGGCGATGCAATAGAAATTAAATAATAAACTTTTATTTATAAATAAAGGTCTAATATTTGTTAAACAGTAATAATTTGCTAATAATTCACGTTTCTTTATGAAATTTACACCAAATAGTCCAGTCGTCAGAGAGTTGACCCCTAAAAATCATACGAACAAGCTGAATTTTGCAGAGAATATTAATTTTGCGACCCCAAAAAAGATGCAAAAAAGCAAAAAAGGATTGACCACTTTTACCCCCGGGCTTCCCCCTAAAAGCTCTCTCGAGGGGGGGGGGGGGCAAAAACGCAAAAAAATCGATTTACCGAGGATCTGTACACCGTAGAAAAAAATGTTTCAAATAAAAAATGTAGCTGAGATAATTTTAAATAAAAATGAATCAACCGTTCTCTTAGAAACAATGCTTGAAGCGACCGTCGATTTTGCATGTTACGCGCGAGAAATCAATGTTCAATAAAATTTGTATCAGCTCAACGGTAAAAATTCAATATCTTTTGATCCAAATCATCATCATCATAAGTGGCTCGACAATCCGTTGTGGATCTTGGCCTGCTCACAAAGAAGTCGCCACTCCTGTCGATTCCTGGCAACTTCCCTCCATCTTCTAACCCCTAGAATCTGTAGGTCTTCTTCCACATCATCAATCCATCTCATTCGTGGTCATCCTCTGCTTCTTGTGCCCGCTGGTTTTGAAAATGTTAATCTCTTGGTGTATTTGTGATCTGACATCCTAGCAATGTGTCCAGCCCATCTAAGTCTCTGCACTTTAACGAATTTCACAATATCTGGATCGGTGTATAACTGATATAGTTCAAAGTTGTATCTTCGACGCCATAGCCCATTTTCATTTACGGCCCCAAAAATCTTTCTAAGAATTTTTCTCTCAAAAATACCAAGAAATCTTTTATCATTTTGAGATAAGATCCACGTTCCAGACCCATATATCAAAACTGGTCTTATTAAGGTCCTGTATATATTAAGCTTAAGTGCACGTTTTGTATTTTTATTTTTTAAATGTTTCTGGAGGCCGTGAACAGTGCTGTATGCTATTGCTATGCGTCTTTTTATTTCGTCGCTTGTCGTGTTTGTTGCATTTACTAGCGATCCAAGATATGTAAATTCTTTGACTTGCTCAAAGGTATGGTTGTTAATTTGAATTCTTTGTTGGATATTTCGAGGGTTTTTAGAAACCAACATATATTTGGTTTTTTCCTCGTTTACCACAAGTCCTAATTCACTTAACTTAATTAACTTAATTCACTAACACTGCACCATGTCTCTCATACTTCTGCCCACTATAACTATATCGTCAGCGAATGCGAGAATTTGCGTCGATCTATTAAAAATAGTTCCATTCATTCTAATATTTAATTGTCTGATTGCCTTTTCCAAGGCAATATTAAAGAGCAGACACGCCAACGCGTCCCCCTGTCTTAGACCAATATTAATGTCAAAGAACGCAGAGTTTTCTTCCTCAATTCTAACGCATGAGCTTACGTTTTTCATTGTTAGTTGGGTCAACTTAACTAACTTGGGTGGGATCCCAAAGTCTATCATTGCATTATATAATGCAGTTCTTTTCACACTGTCATAGGCTGCTTTGAAGTAAATGAAGAGATGGTGTGTTTCTATGTTATATTCTAGTGACTTTTCTAGAATCTGCCTATGTGCTTGAATTTGAGGTGTAGTTGACTTTCCAGCAGTAAATCCGCATTGATATTGACCAATAATATTCTTTGTAAAATGTTTAAGTCTTTCAAATAATACATTGCCGAATATTACAGAGTAATGCCTCTATAGTTCTTACACTCCAGTTGATCACCCTTTTTATGCAATGGACATTATTATTCCCTTCAGCCACTCTTCTGGTACCCATTCATTCTGCCATATAAGTACTATTAGTTTATGGATTGCTGCAAAAAGTTGATCACCACCTTTTTTATACATTTCCGAACAGATTTCATCGATTCCTGGGGCTTTATTGTCTTTGAGTTTTAGGATCGCATTTGACACTTCTTCTCTTGTTGGGTCTTCACTGTGTAGTTGACGTTGTATATTTTGTTCATTTTCTATGTTGTACTCTCCTTCAATATCGTTTATATTTAGATGTTCGCTGAAATGTTGTGCCCATCTATTAAGAACTGAGTTTTTATCATGTAGAATTTCACCGTTAGTGTCTTTACAAATTTTTAATCGTGGTTTAAATTCTCGACGGCTAATATTTAAGGATTTGTAGTATTTCCTCGTTTCATTTTTATCGAATAAACTTTGTATCTCACTGAGAGTGTTCTGTTCGTATTCCCTCTTCTTACGTCGATGGATACGTTTTTCCTCTTTTCTAAGACGTCTATACTCTTCTTTTTTTTTCGTGTACAACCTGCGTCAATGGTTTTTTGATATGCTGCGTTCTTTCTATTTGTGGCCATTTCGCACTCATGATCAAACCAATTATTTCTTTTTTCTGACTTGGTTTTGCCCAATATTTCAACGGATTTCTGTAACACAATATCTCGTATATTTGCCCATAGTTGGTTAATATCTTCTTCTTCTAAGTTTTTTGTCCTTATTTGGTATTCTATTTGCTGTCTGTATACATTTGCAATGTCGGGATCTTTTAGTTTATTAATGTCGATTTTTTCTCTCCTTCTTCCCATCTCTTTTTTTAAATTGGATATTCTCTCTTTAAATCTTGTTTTAACTAGATAATGATCACTATCTATGTTTGCTCCTCTAAAAGACCTAACATCTAATAAGTTAGAGCAGTGTCTTGCATCGATGATTATATGATCTATTTGGTTAATCGTTTCATTATCAGGAGATTTCCAAGTTCCCTTATATATATCTTTATGGGGAAATCTTGTCCCAGCTATTACCATGTTCTTAGACATCGCAAAGTTTATGATTCTGAGACCGTTATCATTAGATTCTACGTGTAGGCTCTCTTTTCCGATGGTGGTCGAAAATATATTCTCTCTTCCGACTTTGGCATTAAAGTCTCCTGCTATTATTTTGGTGTCATTTTTTGGGCACTCATCGTACTCTCGGTCTAGTGCCTCATAGAACATGTCTTTTTCATTATCCTCTTTTTCTTCCGTTGGAGCATGGATGCTAATAATGCTAATATTAGCGAACTTCCCTTTAAGTCTTATTCGACATAACCTATGATCAATAGCTTTGAAATCGATTACACTATGTTTGACCTTGCTGCTTACAATAAATCCGGTACCAAATTCGTGTCGGATAGGATGTCCACTGTAGTAAATATTGCAATTATTTTTTTCCAGGATGCCTGAGCTAATCCACCTCATTTCCTATAAAGCAATGATATCTGCTTTGGTATTATTAATTTCTTGTATGAGCAGAGCAGTGGCTCCAGGCTGATAAAGGCTTCTTACTTTTCAGGTGCAAATCTTTAAATCATTATCCTTATTTCGTTTGCGAGTTCGTCGTAGGTTAGACAGTCCGGTTTCCTTCTTTGTAGCTCTCATAACAAAAGGTTTTTTACAGGGTTGGGTAGTTAACCCAACGCCAAACCCCCTTTTCGGAGGGCCATTTCACCCGCTCTCGTCAGTTCCCGACCCAACTTTCCACCCGGGTTGGATACTGGATCTCCAGTTGGGTTGCTCGGTTTACAGGGGATACCAGCAAGAAGGTGAGAGTCGGATTTGAGTAGAAGAGGCTAATTGGAGTAAACTGGATTCAACACCATGTTTTCGTATTCTACCCCTTTATCCTCCAAATTTCCTATCGAAAAAAATCAAGATGCATTTTAAAGGCAAAGAGTGCAGCTTTCATATGCAGTGTTTGTATTTTATTGAAACTCAGTTTTTATAAAAGTGTTGAATAAATTAACGTAGCGCGATTTTTGCTATTTTTTACGATTCTCGTGAGATCAATAAAATTTATCACTTTCATTGACCAGTTATAGCAAACTTTCCATTTTTAGATATCAATCTTTAAAACCTATGACATGAAATTTAAATTTTGAGTTGTGGTAACAAATAAACAAATATGAGACATTTGAAATATGAATAAAAAAACGTAGAATTCAATGTTTTACCTTACAAACGATCACATGTCAAGGGAAATGCATTAACAAAGACGGATTTAGATGTAGTTTATTGCAGAAGATTTTTATTTTGAAAAACTTACTAGTGTAATTGAAAAAAACATTTTAAATGTTTTAGATCGTTTGTTGTGTGAAAGTTTAAATCCAGCATTTTTTAAGCATATTTCAAATGCCTCACATTTGTTGCCAAAACTCAAAACTAAAATTTAGTGCTATAGGTTTTAAAGGTTAGGCTCTAATGATTGAAACTTCATAGTGGCCAGTCAATGAAAGGGATATATTGTATTGATTACGTGAGAATAATAGAAAATGGCCAAACTTCCGCCACGTTTACTTATTTAACACCTGTATAAAATCTGAGTTTGGTCGAGGCAAAATACAAAAACTGCATAAAAAAATTGAACTTTTACCTTTAAAATGCATCTTGATTTTTGTCCACATGTCACTTGAATCAAAAGATATCAAATGTTTAACGTCGAGCTGATACAAACTTCGACGGTCGCTTCAAGCGTTGTTTCTAAGAAAACAGTTCATTCTACACAAAAAATGCTTATAAACATTTTTGTTTAAAATTATCTCAGCTACATTTTTTATTTGAAACATTTTTTTCTACGGTGTACAGATATTAGGGTTTTTAACCCTCTTCCGGGGTGAGGGGTGTAGGGGAAGCCCGGGGTTAATAGTAGTAAACTTTTGTTGCATCTGTACCAAAATGAATGTGCTCGGCAAAATTCAGATTCTTCATATGATTTTTAGAGGTTCAGTGGCATTTTCGTCTCTGACGACTGGAGTAAAAAGGTTCCAGTTCATAACTAGCTAGCGAAGTTTGTAACAAATAAAGAAAAAAGTGCAATGATGATATTAAAAATAAACCACAACAGTAATTACAGTGCGTGTATAGTGGATTACATGTAACTACAAATTGGTGTAACAGAAATACATCGGCATCAATAGGATCTTATAACATTATTTCAGCATAACCCTGCATGGTCAGTGATCCTGATAGATACAAATTCACACACAGAACGGTCAGCAAATGTCACTGCGTATGTGGATCATTTGAGTGGATAGCTACAAAAGTGTCATCTACATTTATGGTCATGAACGAAAACGATTTTATAAAATTCTCTTGAGCTATTCGAAATTTGCAAAAGTTTATGATTTTAGCAAAACTGTGCTATCGCTTTGATGAAGTGAAAGTGTATGAATCAGTATCAATAGGATCTTATAACGTTATTTAGAGAAGTCTTAGACTTCTTAGATAATGTTTCTAGTTGTCTTAGTCTTTTAGGTACAGTTAAACCATATACATAAAATATAGAAGAACTGTCGTCTCTTCTGCAAAATGTATAGGTATCTATATCTCCATATTCAGATCCATCTGACGCACGTGATCAGTATTCGTTAGTACTTTTGTTACTGTTACCATGTAGACATACAAGATATATCCTTTAGTAGTCTTTATTGTAGTGGTTTCTTAGTACCTTCTATATCTCAACGATGCCGTTGACTAATTTAGTTCCTTCGCCTTCGGAGTAAACTTCTAATCTGCAGCCTAATAAAGGAATACGTAGCTTACATTGAGGTTATTTGACGCTCCTCTATATTAGACGATTTAACTGAAGTTCTTCTTGATCATATTTTACTGTTAAAAGCTTTTAGGATTATTCTGTACAATAAATTAAATTCTCAAAATTTCCCTCTTTCAAAAAGTATTAACGAAAATCATTAGCTTTTTAAAAAGTACCGACAAATAATTTTATCTATTATAAGAATAATAGATATATTTTCTAATAAGACACATATTTATGCCTAAGTTAAGTTTATACTTACAGCTTTTCATACTTCCTCAAAGCTATATGTGTGGCATAACATTTTATCGCCAAAATAAATTGGATTTTTATGGAATCTGAAACTGACATATAGCTGTGATAAAGAGCTTATTACACAAAATTGGGAAATTTCAAATAATTGGGAATGAAGATATATAGTGCGCTACTCTAATAAGTACTTAATAGATTTTTAACACGAGTATATTTTTCTACAAAGTATATAAATGAAATAGATCCGACAAATTGTTGCACAATAAACAGTTATATTATGCACTACTTAGTATTTTGTTTATTTGAACTGGTGTATAGCTATACTATATTTATATTTAAAAAAAGGTATATATCGCATCCGAAATTTAAAGCACTCTTTGGACACTTTACACAATTTACGACCGAGATTCAAACAAAAAACTGCATGAAAAGCGTCGAAAGTGACCCTCTCCCTCGTCCTTATCCGCTGTCTGTCCAATGGCAACCGGAAGGAAACAGCAATCACTCTCTCTGGCTATCTCTCTCTGTTTCCTTCCACCATCTCGAAGTTTTCCGGTGACTTCCGGTCTGCAACTGCTAGCCGCTCTTAACTAATGTTATAAACGTGTATATTTCGAGAGATAAAACTGATTTTAGGAGAAGTAATCGAAGCATCTGCAAAGTTGTAAAAATTAGTGTGTTAGAGTTGGAAAAGAGGATGATGTGTTTCCGGTTTCGGAGGAAAATTATGGTTGTTTTGTTGAAGGTACATAAAAAAAACTTCCAGAGAAGATAACTTATTGGTTCTTTTGAGTGGAAAATTTAATTTCTACTGGTGAACTCAACTTAGAGGAGGTTAATTAATATTCGTACAAACATCATAAAGAAGAAATGAATAATTACGTTCAGTTTTGCTTACTTGTTCGACATTGATTTATGCTCCTTTAAATATGAGGTCTTTGTTATTGTTTTTTTTTTGTCAAAATATTAGTTAAGCCTTAGTCTAGGTTTTCTTGCTTCATATCAGCAAAATATCATTTAGTTGAAGTTGTATGTTTACCTGAATTTTCCCAGTCTCATTTGAAATGATGTTTTTCTTTTCGGAAGCTGCGTGTTATGATCCGGTCTTACTTGAGCCAATCGGTTTATTTTACATAAAAAATGACGGTAGAAGCTTTTGTAATAACTTGTTATATTATGCCTGTTTCAAAAATTTTTAAAACTTTTGAAAGTTATACGCCGAACAAATTGTTACAAATAATGACAAAAAACAATTTGATAGAAGTTCTTATGAAACCGTAAAATAGAAAAGCTCTCTTAAGAACGAATTATCCCATTACTTTTTTTTTCGTGTCCTGAATTACAATTTTTTCTTTGTTGTTGTTCATCGTCATCATCATTCTGGCTTTACAAGTCTGTGTGGGTCCTAGTCTCCTCAAGAATTTCCCTCCAGTCGTTCCTATCCATCGCCTTCCTCCGTCAAGCACGTATTCACATTTTTCTCATGTCTTCATCGATGTTATCAAGGAACCTTGTTCTGGGTCTTCCTCTTCTTCATCTTCATCTTGAGCTATTAATATTGCGTCATCTGCGTAACAGAGAATTTTTATTTAGGGAAACTTCTCTATTATACAGAAGATGAATAAAAGAATTGATCTTGATAATTTGGGCCAGATCTCTTCTCTCATCATACACAACAAATAATAACTACTTTATATGAAGTGTGTACTGGGAGAAATAATTTGAAAACTTATTAAACGAACAGTTTATTAAAGGATCGACAACAAAGTGAAGCTAGTGTAATAATCGTATACCCTATGCAATATGTCGACCATTACTTAAATAATATTACATTCTAAATATTGCACTACGAACTATTTCCTGTGTGTTTGTATACTAAACATTGTTATAAACGTTTATTATATCCATTGAACCTTCAAGGATCTCTACACGGTACAATGTTGGTTATAAGCAAACAACTCTCCCTATTGAATTTAAACGTTTGAGCTTGGATACTTGTCGACAGCTTTTGTTTGATATCATAATCAAGAGGATCGTTAGGAATTGTTCTCCAAACAAAAGGGATATCGGATTTATTAGTAAATAAACGGCTAGTGTTTTGTTATAAGGGTACTTAAACATTGTCTTATTTTTTTTAATTCTAACGAATATTTTGTGCGCTTATATAAGTGGGATAGATTTATTTTTGAAATTTACCCGCAGACTTCTTATATATATATATATATATATATATATATATATATATATATATATATATATATATATATATTTTTTTTGCTGTCATTTTGTGTCATTATGTTAAAACATTTTAAGATCGGAAGAAATACAGTTCTTACTTTTATAGCGAATTTCCTTCTGAAGCTGCTTTTCATATATTATGATCATTTACTTTTTTTCCATATCCATTTTTTATCCAGATACCCAGTAGTTTCAATTTTGTGACATTTGGCCTATTCCACTGCGACATTTTCAGATCTATTGTGGTTTTCTTATACTAGATTATATTCTCTAGCCCGACACTTTTTAAAAGGTCTAATAGCTTCGAGACTGAATCTTCCATGTATCTCTTTGCCGATTGCTTCTCTTCGCCTAATTTATTGAGGAGCGCATTTGCCAGGCCAACTCACTGACACAAAATGTGCTCTGCTATTTTTTATTCCTCTAGAAGGCATCATCTGCCAATCCCATCAGCTTCAACCGTCAAAACTTCTCTATTATACAGAAGATGAATAAAAGAATTGATCTTGATAATTTGGGCCAGATCTCTTCTCTCATCATACACAACAAATAATAACTACTTTATATGAAGTGTGTACAGGGAGAAATAATTTGAAAACTTATTAAACGAACAGTTTATTAAAGGATCGACAACAAAGTGAAGCTAGTGTAATAATCGTATACCCTATGCAATATGTCGACCATTACTTAAATAATATTACATTCTAAATATTGCACTACGAACTATTTCCTGTGTGTTTGTATACTAAACATTGTTATAAACGTTTATTATATCCATTGAACCTTCAAGGATCTCTACACGGTACAATGTTGGTTATAAGCAAACAACTCTCCCTATTGAATTTAAACGTTTGAGCTTGGATACTTGTCGACAGCTTTTGTTTGATATCATAATCAAGAGGATCGTTAGGAATTGTTCTCCAAACAAAAGGGATATCGGATTTATTAGTAAATAAACGGCTAGTGTTTTGTTATAAGGGTACTTAAACATTGTCTTATTTTTTTTAATTCTAACGAATATTTTGTGCGCTTATATAAGTGGGATAGATTTATTTTTGAAATTTACCCGCAGACTTCTTATATATATATATATATATATATATATATATATATATATATATATATATATATATATATATATTTTGCTGTCATTTTGTGTCATTATGTTAAAACATTTTAAGATCGGAAGTAATACAGTTCTTACTTTTATAGCGAATTTCCTTCTGAAGCTGCTTTTCATATATTATGATCATTTACTTTTTTTCCATATCCATTTTTTATCCAGATACCCAGTAGTTTCAATTTTGTGACATTTGGCCTATTCCACTGCGACATTTTCAGATCTATTGTGGTTTTCTTATACTAGATTATATTCTCTAGCCCGACACTTTTTAAAAGGTCTAATAGCTTCGAGACTGAATCTTCCATGTATCTCTTTGCCGATTGCTTCTCTTCGCCTAATTTATTGAGGAGCGCATTTGCCAGGCCAACTCACTGACACAAAATGTGCTCTGCTATTTTTTATTCCTCTAGAAGGCATCATCTGCCAATCCCATCAGCTTCAACCGTCAAAACTTTGCTGTTTTCCTTTGCTTATTAGGTTGCTGTAAATTTTGGCGAATGTTCTATAATGAACTGTTTCGCCTGCCTTTGTCCTCGTAAATTTCTCCACTATTCCAGAGATTTATATGCTACCCGCTTTCGTGTACCTGTTCTTGTTACTACCTTTGCAATACCGCAGGAGGGTTCCAGTCCAATGAATGGCATTAATCAGCCTTGTTTATCCATTTCATCTGATTTTTCATTGCCCTTATTACCTTGCTATGGTCTCCTGGTTTATTTAGGGCACTTACACAATCCCATACTAGCTTAGAATTAACCTCTACAGAATTGAGTGCCTTAAGCGCTGCCTGGAGAAGATGGCAATTGAAGGGTGCGTTTTTTACTGCCTTTCTATTTGTCTATGTCCCTACTATACCGGCTTCTACATCCTCAGATGTTTTTGAGCCATCAAATACATTAACCATCATTAAAGTAGAGTAGAGTATTTAGAGTAGAGTATTTATTTATCTACATACCAAATAATAATATTGTTTATAGTAAGTCAAAAAAATACATAGTATATAAAAAAGGAATATAGAACGTAACTTAAATATATACAAACAAGAACACATATTAAACAGAAAAAGATTTATGGCAAAGTTACGGTAAGCAGTTTAGTGGATGTTCTGCAATGAGGCATATATTCTTCTGGGCAGTAAAAACAACGTTTTAAAAGATATTTTTTATAACTTTATCGAAACTATTACAGCTTAGCTGTTTAATACTTTTTAGTAAAATATTGTAATAGTTGTAATTGTAATTAAGACAATTTTTTTCTGAAAGACGTAATCTAGACTGCTTTATTAAATGAGCACGTTTTCTGTCAATTTCAGTTAGAACTTGAAATATCAACAGAGTAGGTAGCGGCATAATTTTGAATTTGATAAAGAAAGGTCGGCAGTGCTCTAGATAACTAACCCCTGCTAAAATCCTGATAGCTTTCTGTTGCATTCTAAAAATTTGAAGTGTATTTGATGAATTGCCCTATATGATTACACCATAGTTTAGGTGAGAGTGGAATAAAGAAAAATATGTCATTTTTAATGTTTCCAAGTTGACAACCCTTGCTAGTTGGCGAATAACAAATATTGTACTTGATAGCTTTTTCTTAAGTTGTGAGATATGAGCCGACCAGTTCAGACGATTATCTATGGTTATTCCCAATAGTTTAACAGTCTCTTTGCTATCTGGATCATTATGTAAATTACTTGCAGATATAACCAAATTTTGCGTTTTATCAGAGTTAAGTTTTAGTTTGTTTGCAGCAAACCATGTGCTAGATTTAGTAGAAACTTCCTCATGAGACATTTTTAGATCATCATTATTTTTTCCTGATATAACGTATGTCGTATCATCTGCGAATTGTATGGATGTGTACGGAGATATGAATTTAGGCAAATCGTTGACATAAATAATAAACAAAAGACGTCCTAAGACCGAACCTTGTGGGACTCCATGTTTTACGGATAGAAAATCGGAGAGATGACCTTTAGAGACTACCGCCTGGTGTCTGCCACATAGATAAGAAGTTATAAGCTTAAGAGGGATACCTCTGACTCCATAGTAATTTAATTTGTGGAGCAAAATATCGTGTGAAACGCAATCAAAAGCCTTCGACAAAGTGAGTTGCTAAAATAATTATTTGACTCAAAATGGGAATAAAATTATTGTTTGATAACCTTTTCAATCACTTTTCCAAAAGTAGAAACAATGCTTATGGGTCTTGAATTGTCCGTTTTTGAGAAATCACCTTTTTTGTAGATTGGTGGTACTCTTGAGTATTTTAGTACTTCTGGAAATACTCCAGTTGATAGAATTAAATTAATAAGATGAGTGACTATTATTTAGTATACTATTTAGTATACTACAAAACTATTTGGTAAGTTTTTTTTAAATTTTACTAATAATTTGGTGAAAGTCCCTACAATTAGAATTATTAAGAGACTTTATTATTTGAGATACTTCTTCTTCTACAACGAAACGAAAAAAAGGACTTGCTCGGAGAAGGATAATTTCTATAATTAAAGAGGACATCGACATTAATAGTGGGAATAGATGTAATTATATTCTCTGCAATTGTAGTAAAAAAATGATTTATTTCGTCTGGAGGTAGATCAGGTTGTACCGAACTGGATCTTGTGTTGTTTCTTTCGAAATTTACTATTTTCCAGCAGTCTCTAGGTTTATTATTGGAATTAGTAATAAAATTACAGTAAGCTGACTTTTTAGCAATTTGTAATTGCCGATTATATTCAAATTTTTGTTTATATACTTTGAACAAATCGAGATCCTTAGTGGCATCTGCATGTGTTTAATAAGAGAAAGATTAGATCTGTTAGGCCTTAATTCATTATTAAACCATTGCACGGGTGTTTTTTCGGCAGTTTGTCGTACTTTTTTAGTGGAAAATGCTTTAATATTAAATTGTTATAAGTTTCGGCAAGAAAGACTGTCAAAAAATCAGGATCATTATTAATATCGTAGAAAAAGTCCATATTTGTACTAGCTAGCGCACGTTTAAGCTTCTGTAAACCAGAAGAAGTAATAAACTGTTGAAATGTTTGATTAGTGTTAACAACTTTATGCTCAGAATCAGTAAATAAAAACTGAGCTCGATGTTCAGAAAAACAAGGTTCAAATACGCCCACTCTGTAGATATTTTCAGAAAAATTTATCATAATGTTGTCGATGCAACTACTGGACTGGGATCTGATTCTAGTATAATGGTTTATAGTTACTTTTAGACCAAAAGATGTTAATAAATTTTGAATATCAAAAAGATATGAAAGATATGAAGTGGTGGAAGATTCAGCAGGGCCTGTTTCTAAGAGGACCAGAAGAGTGCAAGAAAAGGTGGGCTTTAATTCGAGACCAGTTCGGTCGGACTCTACAGAAGGAAAGACAAAATCAGGACAAGCTGCAGCCACTTTGCTAGACCAGTGAATGTAAAGCAACGAGGGTCCAATCTTGAAAAACCTACTCCAGAACTGTCGTTCTTCTTTAGCGATTTTTGCAACTTGTTAAGAAGGAAATGGAAGGTATTTTATGTTATATTCGAAAATATCCGCAGAACTTGATTTCATTATCCATGAGACGGGAAACAGGGTATTAAATTCTCCCTCACTGGATCTTGATTCCCATGCACTCTCAACCCAAAATCCTCTTTTTACGCCGCCTTAAATGTTCCTCTTCATTTTCTTTCTCTAGACTCAAACCAATCAAAATTACTTTTCCGAAATTTTAAAAACATGATAGAGATAGAGAAGCACACCACGTTGAGAAGACTCGCTTGGAACGGTGACCTCCTACCACCATCACCAACATTTATTCGTGTCGCTGTCTTTGCTCGGGGGACCAGGTGCGGTCTCGATGTTTATTTATGATTATTTCTAAACAAAATTTAAAATCCTCAGTATGGTGGAGGTATGTAGATGATGTATTCTCAATATGGCCTCATGGATCAGAGTTGTTGGACACATTCCTAAATGATATACACGATAAAGAAGAGACAATAACATTTACCATGGAAAAGGAATTTAATAACACAATATCTTTTCTGGATGTTTTAATCTCTAAGAACGATACTGGATACGAAACTCAGGTGTATAGAAAACCAACACACACCAACAGGTATTTAAATTTCAAATCAAATCACAATATTAATATTAAAAAGGGAATTATTAAATCCTTATACGATAGAGCCAAAATTACTTGTTCTAACGAAAATTCGTTCTTGGAGGAAAAACATTTGTTAACATCTGTTTTATTAAAAAATGATTATCCTTTATCGTTTATAAATAAGGAATTTTCAACAATCGATCGAATAGAACAAAACAACTTATCGAGAACGAGATCCTACAGCATATGCAAGGAATAATACGAGGAAAATAACAATACCATACATAAAAGGATTATCGGAAAAGCTTAAAAGGATAGGAAATAAATTCAACATTTTAACAACATTTAAAACAACAAACACGTTGAGATCTATTTTGTCCAAAACCAAACCTAACAATGAACAAGAAAGGACAAAGAATTGCATTTATAAAATACCTTGTGAATGCGATCAGTTTTATTTAGGTGAAACATCAAGACCATTAAATGTTAGAATAAGTGAACATCAATCCTATATTAAAAATAGAGAATTTGATAAATCTCAAATCTGTAAACACGCATGGGATAATGAACATAGGGTTCAATGGAATGATTCAAATATAGTCCTAAAAGAAACGGATGGTAAAAAGAGAAAAATCAAAGAAGCGGCTCTAATTATGCTAAATGACACCAATTGTGTCGCGAATTCCTCGGCAGAATGTAGTAGGATCTGGTTACCCATATTGAAAGAGGAAGTTATTAAAAGGAAAATACCAGTATTGGTAAGTCAGTAACATATAGAGAATACATCATTTATGTTTTTTAAATAACAAACATATAAAATCGGAATTTGGTGTTTATTGAAGGTAAACTAAATGCAGGATCAAATACTTACCATGTCGGGATAGTATTATGAGGTTTTTTCCTGGTTTTTCCCTCATAATTTACTATGGAATCACTAACAGGAGAATTTTACTGTCATCATGGCATGTATTTGTCTTTTTAAAGACGAATTACATGTTATGATCTTTTCTGAGGGATATTCTCAAGTTAAAGTTGATTTCATGTAATCGAATGAACTATCTTATAAGTAAAGTCATCCCAGGAACGCAACTCAACAATATTGGCAATATTATTTTAAAGTCGTCTACTTTAAAATGTATAAGGTATGTCTGAATTGTCAATATAGATGAGTCAGATAAAATTAAATTATTAGAAGAATTTTTCACTAAGTAACAAAAAACAAAATTTGTTTAATTTACTAATGTTTGTATTTTGAGAACGATTTCCGAAGTGGAAATTGAAACGTCAATAAACGTATTTTAACCTTTAATTGTGGCTTATTCCCATTTAAATAGTAATCAGTTATGTGTGTCCCGACCTTTAACGTTTTTTACATAAATAACGTAGACAAGTTAGCACAGAGAAACATATATCCACCTATGGCGCCGAATGATGTGGGTTCTATTCACATTGCAATATAAAAAAATATTACCTACATCGCCGCGCTACTTCGAAGGACCAGACAAATTACAAAAGTCGTTAGTACTGCTTCAATACACTTTGTAATTCGTTGTCGCCGTTGAATGAAGGTTCCGTATATCTATATACACTTAATGATACATAACAGACAGAAACACTGCCTACGCTTAAAATTGGGTATAGTACATCAAGAAGTTTCTCTTCGTTAATTATAATAATATTAAGATGTGATATAACGTAATTATAATCTTCTGCTTGCTTCCTTATATTGTAAGTAGTGGTTAGTTGACGTATAACTCAAAAGTTTTTTTTATATAAGCTGTGTAGTGAACAGCATAGCCAGATAATGCGTTAAAAATTGCCCAAATGAGTTTTTACGATAGGACACGAAAAGTTATTTCCAATAACATACCAGAATCCGGGTAAATCCCGCTAATGCTATTCCAGGACGATATCCTGCACCTAATGAAAGATGACCCGGCTAGATTGCAGGATTACCGTTATATTTGAAAATGGGAAAACTGGATGGCGAAAGTCCGTTTTCAGCGCCGTTTCATTGTTTGTCAGATTAGGCGAATCCCATGCGACCGCGCCATACTGCTCGAGGTAATTTGTCAGAGTTATATACGCGAACTCAGCTAACTCGTTTGCTTTCCGTTCTTTTCTTATTTAAAGACCCAAGAAAATACGGTTTTATTATTTGTTTGGTATAAAAAGTGGATTACTTCTAACTTGCAGATTTTTTTTCGGGGTGACATTTAATACTTTTTAAATGAAAATTTGGAACTAGTACCTTGAAGCGATATGGAAAATACAGAACATAAATAAACTTTTGTAAAAAAAAATTAATTTTTCTTAAATTATTTAGATGTGTCAAGCTCAATTTAAAGATAATTTGCCCAATATATTTTGAAGAACAATTACAAAATAAGAGGTTACTACTTTTTGTTATTAGTGCTTGGAAATAAGCAAAAAAGACCCTGTTCGGGATTGTAACAAATTCAGATTTTTTTTTTTTAGTTATTATAGGCCTATATAAGAAAATCTATACTTTCACTGCAAAGCTTTCGGCGTATTTTTAATTATTAACATTTTATTGTAGAAAATGTATTTTTTTGCAAAGTTGGTTTAAACGCTCAAAGTTTCAGATCTATTAATCAATTTTTAATAATAATTTTGATAAAATGTTGAAATTGTTTAATTAATTCTTAAAATTTAAGCCTCAAAGAATCGATTGCGATCCGCTAAAAAATACCTCTATAGTTACTGTTTGGGCAAATACAGTTGTTTAAATAATCATTCTAGTTGATAAACACATCGAATAACTTACAAACTATTTGGTCGTCTAGCTGAGATTCTGCACACTTCAATAACTCTTTAATTGCCATAATTTCAAGTTGTTACATTACATGTCATTATTCAAAAAATAAAGTTATTAACATTTACAAATTATGGCAAAAATTAGGGTTTTTTTGCAATTACTTCGGTCAGTTAATTATGTATTTTAATTTTCAAACTTGCAAAGTTTCAAATTTTACAACTTTTATTTGAACCATTTTTCTCTAAAATATATATAGTCCAGTCGTCAGAGTTGACCCCTAAAAATCATTCGAACAAGCTGAATTTGGTCGAGAATATTAATTTGGGACCCCAAAAAAGATGCAAAAAAATTTACCACTTTTACCCCCGGGCTTTCTCTTAAAACCTCCCTCGTAGGGGGGTTAAAACGTAAAAAATTGATTTAACAATAATCTGTCCGACGTAGAAAAAAATATTTCAAATAAAAACTGTAGTTGAGATAATTGAATGGTGGGCCACAACAATGTTGTAAGCGACAGAATTGAGATTATGCAAGAGATGAAAAATCATATTGAGAAGTTATTTATGAAAATAAGCGCTGAAAAAAAATTCAATTTCACTTAACAAGATAAAGTTATAGATGTGTAAACAAATTATGCAGGTTTACACAGAGTAAGCAATACTTGTGTTTAAAATTATTTCAAAAAAATGTCCCAGCAGCAATGTTGTATATACTGAATATATAACAGTGTTGCACCTGATTACTATGCGATGTTTTGGCTTATTTAGGTTTAAAAAAAAGTATCTAATATTAATAATAAACTATAATCAATTCAAAATGTTTTATATGCTAAGTACACAGTTAAATGCTCCTTAAATTTAAACTTAAAAATAATGTTCCAGCTTATTCTAATTTTTCATAAAACTCTTGGTATTCGGGTTTCAGGTCCTGGCACATATCCAGTAGATTTTTGCGTTTTTCTTCTTTTATTTTTATAGGTCTGGTATACGCATTCGGCAACGCATCAATTTGGTAGTTGAATGCTCTGATGGCTTATGCACTTCATTTTTTATTTACAACTGAGAATGTTTGCCAAGGTTACATGACGTTGTGAGAAGTTCTAGCCATAAGAAGGATCATCGCTGTCGAATTTGAACCAACGGTACTCGATCTTACATTTGGGATCTTTCCATAAGTAGTTCTCACATGCCGAAAAGTCTGACATTTGGGATCTTTCCATAAGTAGTTCTCACATGTTGAAAAGACTGAAGTCTTTTTGCTCCATGTAGTACACATTGAAGGGCTTACTGAGACGTGAGTTGGCAATCGTTGCCACCCAGTCGAAAGGTACATTGACCATTGCTTTTTTTTTGTTTCTCTCTATGAGCGAGAAATCACGGTCGCAAGGTAAGAAGCTGTGACCGCTAGTTAAGAACTTTTGTTCTACTTGAGTGAAATATTTATTCACAATCAGCAACCGGAACATGGACAGCATTCTCAAGTTAAGTTTTACACAAGTTAAGTTTTATGTAACAGGAAAGCTAAAGCGATATCTGTAGAACCACAATTAATAATAGATTCATGCCACAACATCATAGTAGCATCGTTTGAACCTGCATCGTGAATATCATAGTTGTAAGTGGCATACTGACGTTGGTAGAATACTGAAGAATGAGTCAATGTTGGACAGTACAACACTTGCTGAAGATCAGTGAAGAGTACGACGATTTGTGGATTAGCCCTTTCAGCATCCAACTTCAATGCTTTGTATCCAGCCTTAGCAAGTGAATGGTGGAGTTCACTGTCAACAAGAATAGCATTTCTTTCTGGACCGCCTGAAGTAACCACAAGCTTGATATACAATTTATCACAAAACGTACACGTATCTGAGCGAGGGAGACCAAAGCGCAGATTAAAGTCTGATTGAAATATGTCAGTGTAAGTGCGCCGGGAAACATTGTATTGCGGATACTTTTCACAAAACAGTTTGTACATTTTTTTCAAGTTTAATTCAGTAGGAAGGAAGTTCTTTGTAAATGCGGCGCGACTATAATGGTTTTCTTGATGTGGAAACGACTTTATGTATTCTCTTATACGTTCTTTCTCGGTTTCGTTGATTTTATTAGGTCTATTATTGTGTTTTCCACGTTGATCACGTAGCGACATGTCTGTTTTTATCTTCTGCTGAATGTGTTGGATTCTTCGAGTTGTTATTCCAAATGCTTGACATATAGTTTTTTGGAATTTCTTCAGTCCAATCTGGATGTGGTATCGTACAGTACATTGTCGTCTGGAGATGTCTTCTGGAGTCCGTCTACGTTATGGCTCTTGAAGTTCCATACAACTGGCTAGGTGCGCAGTTTGTGCATTATAATCCAGCCTATGAAATGTTGTAAAGAGATCTCCAAACTGGCCTTAAATTTTAGCAGCCTCGCAAACAGATTTGCACTTACTTAGTCGCTCCTAAAATATAAAAATAGTTATTTTTAAGTTATCGAATTAGAAACCCGGAGGTAAAAGTGCTAAACTTTTTGCATCTTTTTCGGGGTCCCAAAATTAATATTCCTGGCAAAATTCAGCCTGTTCGTATGATTTTTAGAGGTTCTGTGGCATTTTCGTCTCTGACGACTGGAGTAATAAATAAATTGAATAACTTACAAACTATTTGGTCGATATAGCTAAAATTTTGCACACCTCAATAACTGATTAATTGCCATAATTTCGAGTTGTTACATTCATGTCATTATTCAAAAACTAAGTTATTAACATTTACAAATTACACGAAATCTTCCTCTGAATGCAAAGCTAATATTAGTTGATATTTTTAATATTTTTATTCATCATGACTTTCCTGATCTATGGTCGCAAGCAACTATAATTCCAATCCTTAAATATAATAAACCAAAAGACGATCCAAATTCCTATCGTCCAATATCACTTACGTGTTGTACCTGCAAACTTTTAGAAAAAATCCTTAATTATCGTCTTAAATGGTACCTCGAAAACAATAACCTAATAAGTATCAGACAAAGTGGATTTCGTACGGATAGATCCACAACAGACAATCTAATAGCACTTGAATCAAGTATACATGAATCCTTTCTGCACAACCAAAAACTTATTGCCGTATTTTTTGACATAAGAAAAGCGCTTGACACAACATGGAGACATATTATACTAAAAACACTTCAAGAATGGGATGTTCAAGGGCACATGTTGTCCTTTATTAAAAATTTTCCAGAAACACGAACTTTTTGAGTTAGAACCAATGGATTTACATCTTCCAGAGGAGTACTTCAAAACGGCACTCCACAAGGATCTACTCTAAGTCCTACTCTCTTTCTAGTTGCAATAAATAGTATTATACATAAAATAAAACTACCTGTATTTACTAGCCTATATGCAGATGACTTAGTCATTTATCTAAGAACAAACAATGTAACTCTGGGAACACATATACTGCAAACTACCTTACACACAATTGAAAGCTGGTCGCAAAACACGGGTTTTATATTCTCTAGTGAAAAGACACGTCATTTAATTTTTAGCAAAAGAAAAAATTATCCTAATGTTCAATTAACACTAAATGGAGTTGTCCTGAAACAAGCAGAAGAAATAAATTTCTTAGGACTTTCTTTTGAACGTAACTTAAACTGGGAAACCCATATCACCAATCTGCAACGTTCTTGCCAATCCAGAATTAATCTACTAAAGATGCTGTCAAATACCTCTTGGGGGGCAGATACAACAACCTTACTTACTCTATATAGATCACTAATACGAAATAAACTAGACTACGGCTGTTTATGCTACGATACTGCTAACAAAACATCTTTAAAAAAACTTGACTACATTCAAAATATGTGCTTGAGATTAGTTTTAGGTGCCACAAGAACTAGTCCAGTAAGTAGCTTACAAGTTTTGGCTATTGAACTGTCCTATCACTAAATTACGTTGCCAGAATTTCAGCAAACAACAGCAACGTAACCTACTCAACAATACTCAACAAATATATCGTCCGACCTTTACAGAAACATTGCAATAAAAAAACTACCATTTCCCGAACGAATAAAACGTATTGGTCTTAATTTAGAAGAGTTCAGTCTTACTATGCCTATTCATGTAAATGTTCCTCCTTGGATGATTAAACCTCCTAAAATAGACACGTCTCTAAAAGAACTCCCGAAACATTCCACACATCCTTTCCTTATACAGCAAGCTTATAAAAATGTAATATCCAAATACCCAACAACCCATCAAATCTTCACTGATGCTTTCAAATGTCATGAAGGACATGCTGCAGCCTACATCTACGAAAACGTCCAGTCTACCATACGAATCCCAACAAATTGTTGTATATGTACCGGAGAACTTACGGCAATTCACCAGGCCGTGAAAAAATGTTGTTCTATCAATGAAAGCAAATTTGTTATCATCACCGATTCAATGAGCGCATTACTTGGAATAAAACAGCTATATACATCTTATCTACAGACTCAACAAAAAGATATTTCCTTTATCTGGGTACCTTCCCACATGGGAATAAGTGGTAATGAGGAAGTGGACTCTCTGGCAAGCAATGGAACCACCGGCTAAAGTATTGGTATCATAAATCAAATGCCTTGGACTGATCACAAAGTAAATATCAAAGCCCACGTGTACAGAGCGTGGCAAACTACTTGGGATCACACTGCTAACAAACTCAAAGAATGTCTAAGTCAAGTAGGAACCAAACTCATCTTACCAAATAATAGAAAAGACCAAGTCAACCGACTCCGAATAGGACATACTTTCCTTACACACAAGCATATCTTCAACCAGGAGGCTGCTCCGATGTGTACTAAGTGCAACACTCAGTTGTCAGTGAAACATATAATCGTTGAGTGTCCAGTGTACCAGAACGAAAGAATCGCGTGTGCCCTTAGTGTTAATTTAAAAAGTATACTAACGTCAAATTTACAGTCTTTATTAAGTTATCTCAAAATTACTAAACTATATACCAGATTGTAAAAAATATTTTTTTTATGTAACAATATGTATCTTACTGTTTGTGTATGTCCCCCTGCTAATAACCCTTAGTGGTTGATGCGGGTATATTTGTTTAAATAAAAAAAAAGTTACAAATTACTGCAAAAATTAGGGTTTTTTGCCATTACCTCGGTCAGTTAATTATGTATTTTAATTTTGAAACTCGCAAAGTAAAAAACTTTTTTAAGATGTACAACTTTTATTTGAACCATTTTGCTCTAAAATGTATAAGAAATCTTTTATAGGCAAAAAATTAAATTGTTTCAGTTTATTTCACTTAGTTTTACAGTTTAGAACCTACAAAATCCTGTATAAGATTTTTTTCTGCTTTTGTTTCTTTACTGGCCTATTGCACCGTTCAGTTTTTATCAAATTTTAAATTTTTGGATTCCTTTCATATGGTGGGATTTTATCTTAACCGTAATGGCCGAAGTGGAGATGTCAATTAAACAATTTAACCTCTCAAAAATACGTCTTTTCTTTCCCTTTCTTATATGTACATTTTGATTAAGAAATATGTATTGAAATAAAAGCTTATTATGAAACTATTAAAATAAAAATGTTCAGCTTTAAAAATATTTCTTATACTATGTGTATAATTTTTTTGGTATCTTTTTATTACATATATAATTATTGTGTCTTAACAACTTTTCGGATTGAGAAAGACCAATTTCACCAAACCAATTTGCCACTCGCTTCTGAAAGATATTGCTTTATTTACTCTGTAATGATTCATCCATTATGAATCAGTTTCATTTATTACCAATATTCTGCTCTATTTTTCTTACGTTATCTTAGATACGAATCATAGTCGTTTCTCCGGGAAATGTCTGCTTCTAATTTTTAAAGATATAAATATTGTACCAGATATTGTAACTAAAACACTTTATGAAATAAAAATTGGCAAACTTCAGTAAAAATTATTAAGTTAAAAACATGTATTATCACCTTTTCCTATTGCTACCACCTAATTATAACTCTTTCTTTACAGACTGTCGCAAAAGATTTCTTTGGAAGAATTATAGCCAAAACCACTTCGTCTGCTGGTAAGTTGGTTAAATTTCTGCATATTTTTCGCTTCACGTAAATCTTAACGATAAGAAATTAAATTTACTAACATTAGTAGAGTAAATAGACTGGCAAAAGGCTTCTAGAATAGATTTTCGTGGGCACTTTGTTGCTAAAATGTAAAACCCATTTTTTTTGGTTTCTAATATTTTTGTAATGCAAAATCACTTGGTCGTCCAAAAATCGTAGTAGGAGGGGAGTGGTGGGGAGCCTTACAAAAAAAAATGCAATTTTTTTTTTCATCATTTTTCGGATGAACAATATCCGAAAATTCATTCCTCAAATTTGCATACCTATCCGGACATTAGAAATATTCTTTTTTTATTTATAAAAATACGTTAAACCATTGTTGTATACGGAGCGCCTTCATACAAAATCACTTGCCCTGAAAACCCATATTTTTAAAATCGTTTACCTCGCTCTACCTCGAAAAATATTGGGTTTAGCAAAAAATGGCTTCCTATAAACGTTATAGACCAAACATCAGAGAACATGTGGGTTTTTTTTAAATGTTGATTGGATAATTAGTTTAAAAAAAAATTAAATAAATCGAATGTCATGTCACGACGGACAGTGGCGAACGCAGAGATGCGAGTGAGGGCGAGATTCCTATATCATAGTTAACCGCAAATCGACTCTACTGATGGTGATGTTGTTACGGTCGTTTTTACCTCGAGACGCTGATGTGTTATATGGTTTGTATATATTCTAGCGCAACAAGTGTATTGTTTTGCATATGTGCATTCTTTTTCATAAGCTTTGTTTTTAGCGCGAAATCCATTGAGATTATTATAAGTGAGACATAATAAAGTTCTTATGTGTTAATTATATTATTAACAGTGATTAATTAACCTTATTGGTAAGTTAACAATATTTAGTACTTACTTATTATTACAGTTAGTATTTTTTTTGTATCCATCTAGAAATGGATTTAACGAACAGCAGCAGCTTTGACAGCGAACTTGAGTCAAAAATCAGATTAAGGCATGTTTCTTTCCATAAATCTGATGCCGAACAAGACGTTTTTATTCAAAATGTGTGTCTTATTTGTTTGGAAGGAGGAAGGCTGGTTAACTCTCAAGAAAGATCAAAAAAACTTTTATTGAATGCACGAGCGAACGTATGAAAAATTGTCATGAGAATAAATACATGCGGCATATATTCTCAAAGTTTGATGATCTAAAAAATCAAGATTTTTTAAAATTGCACAAAAACTGTTATAAATCTTATACGAGCTCAAAGAACATTGCCTCGTGCAAGTCAAAAAATACTAAACTGCCATTTGATTTTCGTAGAGACGATATTTTTCAAAACCGGCCCTTGAACAGCCCTTTAATTTACAAAAGTGCATCTTTTGTCAAAAGCACTCACCGAATCAAAAACTATGCCAAGTTATGACTAATAATATGCAAGAAAAAATAACCACGACGAATCTGACACTTTTAGTTTTAGGGCATCGGAGCAACACATTGTAGTCAAAATGTGCCAAACTATCCGAAGCGAGATAAACAAGATGTCAACTGAGTCCGATTTAAAAAAAAAATGAATGTTAGAGACTACAAAAAGTCTATTCCTGAAAGCTTGTATTCTCTTGTTAATCTTATTGTCCGCAATGAAAGCGATAATGAAAAGAAAATTGAAACTGTAAGCATTTTCCAAGACATTATTTTTGCCTGTTCGAATGGAAAAATAAAAACTCCAAAGCATATTGGGCTAACACTTGTAGTTCACCAGGAAACAAGGTCGAAAAAACTCATTGAAGCAATACACGCTTGCGGTCATTCAATTTCATACATCGGTACTCTTAAAGTGCGTAACAGCATCGCCCAAGAAGAAATTCAACTTTACTTGGAGAATAATCATGTGACCATACCGAGACAATTGGTACCCAATCGATTCGTTCAATTTGCTGCTGACAACATTGACATTTTGGAAGAGACTTTGGACAAAACACCTACTTTTCACGGAACCCAAATTGCTGCCTTTCAGAGAGGACCATTTAATGAAAATATATCTGGACAATTTAAATTTTTGCCGTATAATCAGAAGCTGGTAATACCGAATGATTTTCATTCCCTTCACAAAATTTATTTTGACAAATCAAAAGGAAAAGTACAATCTGAGGAAAATAAACTGAGCATCATAGAAAAGGGTCAGAATCTTAATAATAACATAAGATATCGTAACATGGCATGGTGCATTTGCAAAATGAGGGACTCTGTTAGGGATGAAACCGTTATCCCACAGTGGTCAGGATTTCATAAACGGACTGTAGAGGAAAAATCATATTTAACGACCTATGGCTACTTACCTGTGCTACCCCATGTCTCGTCAGAATATGATACCGTTTGGACTGTTATCATAAAGTGCAATGAAATTGCTAAGAAGCTAAATAACAGATACACCGTACTGACGTTCGATCAAGCGATCTATTATAAAGCTAATGAGCTCCAATGGTCCCAGCCAGAAGACACAAAAAACGTAGTCATTCGTCTAGGTGGATTTCACATGGTTATGAACTTCCTCAAAATAATTGGTCAGTTCATGACAGATTCTGGACTTGCTGATGTATGGTTGGACAGTGGTCTCTATGCTCAGTCCACAATTGATGGTATTTTATCTGGCAAAAAATACAATAAAGCTATACGAGCCCATAAGTTGACGTACGAAGCTCTGTCAAGATTATTAATAAATCTTTATAAGAAGTGGCTTTTAGAGTGTGGCAGTCCTTCTGTACATTATATTAACTTAATTCATCTTTGTACATCGGAAATCATCGATACTTTCAGGAGAAAAGAAGACGTTATGCAACTCTCCGATAAAATCTCAACTTTAACTCGTGAACTTTTGACAGAGTTTCCAGAATTCATTGCAGCTCAACCTGCCACAGGCAAATACTGGAATGCATACTTGGAAATGGTAGATATTCTATTAGAATTTGCCATTTTAGATATGTATATCCCAAGCTTTTGAAATTTAACCACTTTACTACGTCCTTAGTAAGCTTTATAATAATAACAATTATCTGTAAGAACATTTTTGGGGATACGGGATACTCCTACATACCAAGTCGCCTAGGGCTCGATAACACGGAAAGAGTCCCACCAGAGCTCAATCCTTTTGATATCGTAAGTATCTGAGATGAGTGAATTTTCCCCTTTGAGGGAGTGCGAGTCGTATGGTTAAATCTGGATAATATTAATAATTTAATAATAATAAATATACAACCTTAAAGATATACAACAATACCTATAATGATAATATAAATACTACTATCACTTAACAAATACAGTATTTTAAAATTGTTAATAATCTGACAACAAAACGAGCCAAAGAAGTCACTATTTACGCTATAAAGAGTATTCATCCTCCTTAAAATCAGCATCACAATGAAAAAACGACCATAACAACATCGCCATCAGTAGAGTCGATTTGCGGTTGACTATGGCATAGGAATCTCGCCCTTCCTCGCATCTCTGCGTTCAGCACTGTCCGTCGTGACATGCCGTTCGATTTATTTAATTTTTTCTTAAACTAATTATCAAATCAAAATTCTAAAAACACCAGCATGTTCTCTGATTTTTGGTCTATAACGTTTATAGGAAGCCATTTTTTGCTAAACCCAATATTTTTCGAGGTAGAGAGAGGTAAACGATTTTAAAAATATGGGTTTTCAGGGCAAGTGATTTTGTATGAAGGCGCTCCGTATACAACAATGGTTTAACGTATTTTTATAAATAAAAAAAGAATATTTCTAATGTCCGGATAGGTATGCAAATTTGAGGAATGAATTTTCGGATATTGTTCATCCGAAAAATGATGAAAAAAAAATTGCATTTTTTTTTTGTAAGGCTCCCCACCACTCCCCTCCCACTACGATTTTTGGACGACCAAGTGATTTTGTCTTACAAAGATATTAGAAACCAAAAAAAATAGGTTTTACATTTTAGCAACAAAGTTCCCACGGGATTGCACAATAGGATCCTATTTAAACTATACTACATCTAAGTAAATAATTATGAATCTCTTTAACATGATAAACCATATATTTCGTATGTCTTAGAGTCCTTAGACATACTAGTGTACTTCCTACCACAACTAATGCAAATTGGCACGCAAATTAAAAAGATTACGGTTTTTCTACCAGGTTTTAGTTTTTTATAAACTGTATTCATTTTAAAAATACCAGTTATGATTTTTTAAACATATTGATACACAAATATTACAATTGCAGAATATATAAATTTATAATTATAGGGTAATTCTAGGAGAGATGGCGTATAAAATTTAGAACTTCGTTATAATCTTTATTTAAAAAGATACAAAAATGTGTAAACTATAAAGTTATGGAGCATTCAGTTGATTATCTTTCAACTAAAGATGATATTTCTAAAAAAAAAATGAATAAAATGAGCAAAATGTATTTCAAGATAAAAGCCATCTCTCCTTTTCTATATAGGAGAGATGACTCGCCACCTGAGGTGAGATGGCGTGCTCATATTTATTAATAAAAAAAATATTTTAGGAGAATAATCAAGTCTACATATTAATTTTTAGTTTTACATATTTTTCTTCCACACACATCACAAAAGTTTACGTATTTTGTACAACCCTTATGCATCCGACGGGAACAATTGACGAACTGAATCCATTCTTCGCGCTTAGTGGTCTTTTTATAATTTTTTCTTCTTTTCCAGTCAGCTGGAAAAATCGTCGTAAATAATAATAGATTCGTCCCAATATGGTATTCGTCGAAATAATGTCTTCGTCAGAGGAAGAACCTTTATATTTCATATTGTTTTTAGCGCGTGGTTTCTTAATTTTACGTTTCGACACTGTAGTAGATTTCTTCTTTTTACGATTAGTTTCAAATATTTTTTTGTCAGTATTGGCGCTATCGGTTAATATAGTTGCAACTTGCTTACTTTTACTCTTTCTGACAGAAGCAACACTACTTAATGCAGGTGCAGGCGAAATGATATCTAGTAACTTTCCCGGAGTCTCTTCCTCTGAATTTTCCTTTTCTGTGATGACTGTGTCTACAGGCAGAGGGGTAATATCTCTGGAACACTTTCAGTTTGTCAACTGAAAGATTGGGAATGTGCTCCGCAACTCTTTCAGAATTTGCTTGTGAATTGTTATTATTACTGCTCGTACCCAAATAAGTGTATTCTGGAATTACGGATGGATCAAATGGGACAATACCAGTATCTTCAAATTATGAAACAGCATTTTGAACTGTTGCTGATTTTTCCCAAGCTGTGGCGAAGAGTCGACCAAATTGAAGTCCGCCCATTCTTCATCCTGGGTTTCCTCTTAAATATAAATTAAACGACTGGTAATAGAAAGCTTTTAGCGATATTAAAAATGTCCTATTAAGAGGCTGTAAAAACTGAGTGGTGTGGCTTGGAAGGCAAAACAGAATAACATTATTTTCGAAAGCGTATTCTAATGTTTGGACACTACTGCAGTGGGAATAGTTTTCTTGGGACAAATTGTTCTTTAAGCCATATCGCAGAAAAAGTTCCATGGTAACATATGCTAATTTTTTACCCATAAATACTGGTGCACCAGGTGACATACCTTCTTCAAATCCCGTTTTTTTGTTTTTACCTTTAAAAATGCACATCGGTGGTATAAAGGACCCCTCAGCCTGCGATTATTAAAATCGTTTCTCCTTTTTAAACGTATTCAAAAATGTTGCAAGAAGCAGGCCACATGCAGTGTAAGATTGTGTATGACATGTTGCGTTTGTCATATTGATGTTTTTGATATTTGACAATATTTGAATTGCCAAAATTGTTATTTTGTGATTTATTATTTAAAAAACAATAAAGTTGACTAAAAAATGTACTCAGTTGAGGAGAAAGTAGCAATAATAAAAATGTTTTATTTAGGCAATAGTGCCCGAATTATCAGTTCTTTATTTAGCGTAAGATATCCCAATAGACCGATTCCAAATTATTCAACAATTCAAAGGATTTTACAAAATTTTGAAAATACTGGGACCGTGATTTCTAATTGTACCTTTACCAACAATATTGCTGAGGTAACAAGAAATTTAGAAAATCAAAATAAAATAAATGTGTTAACAGCAGTTGTACAAAATCCTAGAACAAGTTCTCAGGCCATTGAAGACTAGTTGAATATTCATAATTCCACGGCCTTAAATATTTTGAAAAGGAATAAATTCCGTTCATATATTTCAATGTCATCAAGAACTAACAGAAGGAGATGCTGAGCGATGAAAGCGGAATCTTGTTATGAAATTTTAGAAAGGGCTAATGCAAACAGACAATTTTAAAAAAACATTTTGTTTAGTGATATACATTTACATTAAATAATGAGCCAAATGATCCAAGTTATAGGATTTGGTTGACAAGAAAGCCTGAGGATATTATTGAAAGCCATGCCCAATATCGTCGAAAAATAAATGTCTGGTTAGGAATATTTAGACACAATATTACTGGACCATTTTTCTATGAGGAAAATTAAAATTCAAAAAAATTTTTAGACTTGCTACAAGAAGAGATTTTACCCCGACTTGCAGAAATAGCTCCATATAAAAAAGAAATTTGGTTTCATCCATCAATGGATGGATGTCCTGCGCAAAATAACTGGGAGGTTAAGGAATTCCTTAAGAGCGTAGGCGCAAAATTTCGCGCGAATGTGTTTTAAATGCATTCATTTTTTTCGAATCCTGAAAAAACGAATAAGTATTTTTGAAAAATTTAAACGCAAAATGAAATATTACATTATTATCGAGGGCCGAAAGTCCCCGAAAACTTCTATAATGTTTATTTTTGTAAGTTACAGGAGTGAAAAAGAATAGAAAATTAACTGATATCTCATTCAAAAGAAACTTTTTATTTATTCTAAGGGACTTTCGGCCCTCGGTAATAACGTAATCTTTCATTCTGCGTTTAAATTATTTAAAAATATTAGTTTTCTCATGATTCAAAAAAATTAATCCATTTAAATAGCATTGGTCCGTAATGTTGCCCCTACGATCTTAAAAACAACTTTAATAATTGTTTGATTGGACCTGACTGTAATATTAAGTGACCCCTGAGATGAGGAGATCTAGCTCCAAACGAATATTTTATCTGAGGGCATCTAAAATCAAAAATCTATTCTGACCAAAAATTTACAGATATTGAAGCATTAAAAATGCGAATTATTGAAGAGTGCGCAAAAATAACGCCACGCCTTCTGGCTAATATTGGACGAGAATTTTACAATCGTGTGGGATACTGCTTGGTACTAAATGAATTATTGGTTGAACATTTGTTATAGTTTTATGTTTAGAAATTGAAAGTGTAATATAATATCGTACATTAAATAAATTATTGCGATTTTTTGTGAATTGAGTATATTTCATCAACTTTATTGCTTTGTAAACAATATAATTTATTGTTTAAAAAGTACTATTTATTGTTCACTAGTAGTAGTAGTATTTGTGAAAATTTATTGTTTATAATTTAATCATAAAATAAAAATATTGACAATTCAAATATTATATACTTCATCTAATTTACTTACCGTTGCACGTCATCCGCGTCATAGCCCGTGAGGTCACATGATACTAACACTAAATATTTAGGCGGTAGGTGTGTTCTTTTTTAGAATCACTTTGCCGAGTACACTGGCATTACAGCTACGAGATATATTTTATTATATACGCGTAGAAATAATATTTAAAGATTTCTATAAATGTTAACTTAAAGAAATACACAATAATATGTTTCATTTAATTTGTATAAATGCATTATAAAGCGTTTTTATGAACAACATTTGTTCGGAACACACTGTAACTGTAATAGAACGAAGGTGATATTTTGGCATAAATTGGTAACACTTATTTGACAGTTGAGGTGTTGACACTTTTTATTTTACATTTTACATACAATAAATATCTATGTATTCCATTTTACATCTTTATACGACACATACAAGCGGCTCAAATTGTTTTTAACAAGATTATTTTTTAACTTTTGTTTTGTTTTTATTTATTTACATTAAATATTATTTTGTTTTGTTGTATAATCCACTTTTGCAATCTTTTTGATTTAAAATGGATTCAGGAATTTTTTATACTTTGGCAACTATGTCAACTTCGATCTCTGTCAATGATAATGACGTGTAACGGTAGGTAAATTAGATGGACAGTATTTTTGCAAAATTTTGGAGTACACTTAATTCGTAGAACAATTTTAACATTTGTTTTTAATACAGATTTCAGTCCTCTACAAATAGTTTCTTATGACAGGTTTATTCATTAAGGAATGTTGATTCAGGATATTTTCAAGTAGAGTGAAATAAGCAGAAACATCAGTTTTGTTCATTCCTAAAGCTCTGGCAGCTGATACACCTTCAGATTTTCTTACTGACAATTGCTTATTTCTTCCTAGAGATGATTCCAACCGAGGATAACGAGTTTTTCGGCTATCCTTATTAAATTTGACCTTTAATTTAAGCTTTTCAGCTAATTCAAATGCCATTGATCTTACCATTGCCCGGGTAGGAGCAAAACCATGCTGTAACTTTATGATATGATTTACCAATTTAATTTCATTATTTATCCCAAGAGTTGAATTCGGACCAAGTTCACGCTTTTGGAAGTCCCTGGTTTTTCGACGGCGGCGCAATGTCGCTCCTGATATTTGAAATTGTCTACTGGCTTCGTTTACACTCCCTGATATCAAGCATAAAAAAGTATTCCTCAATTCTCCCATAAGAATTCAATTTTATAGAGAAATGCTTCCAAATATTCCACTTCCACCAGAACGCATTCGAACACGATGGGGAAGATGGTTGGAATCAGCTTTTTTTCTATTCAGACTATTTCGTAGATTTAGAAAATATAATTGTCGTTTTAACGGATGAAAGTTCTTAATCTCTGCTACATGCTAAACAAATTTTTAAAAACAACGTTTGTCAGCAGCAACTTTCATTCATTAGATTAAATTTTAGTTTGCTTCACAAAACTATTACTTATATAACAATAAAACACTGAAAATTGAAATATGGCGGCATATAATTTTATATGGAACAAAAAAACGTTACAAAAGAGATAATAATAAGTAGACTGCCTTAGACTATAATTGGTCCTAAGGTGAAATTGGCTATTCATACTAATTTTTCATAACCAATTACTCTTTCTTTTTTATCCTAGATCTAAGACTTCTATTTCTTCTTGGGACGGTAGATTTTGCATTATACTTTATTGTATAAATTTCAATATTTTCCTCTATAGAAGTGTATTGTCGTGATCAAGATTATTTCATTTTAACGAACATTTCTCATCGCCATTCCCTCCAATACGAAATTACGAAACAGTGCAAACATTTACCATGACAATAGGGCATTAAGAAGCAGCTGAATAGCAATTTTGGTGGGCAAACAAGATGATGGGTGGAAGCGCGCGAACGAATATCATCGCTTCGAATTTCATCCAAAGGAAATTACAGATGAATTACCGCTTCAACAAATCTTGTAATTAAACCAAACTTTGGTCATTGGCGTCACAAAGCATTATATCCTCTAATTTCCTCTTCTTTGATTATATTTTTTTAATCAATTATATGTAAGTAGTACATTAAAACGAAAAATAAAAGTTATAAGTAATTAAAATAGGTTAGCTTTTAAATAACATTGTTTTGATTGTTTCAATCTTGGACAATAAAATTCTTAATTTTCCTAGCAGAAAGATATTTTTTCACTAGAAAAATTCTATCCTCTGGTTTGTTCTGTTTTTATTTGCTGCCGTTTCGGCCTACTCAGGACCACAAAGTTTTTTCATCTTTCCTCCTCTGCCAGCAGGTTTGCATTTTAATGGATTGTTCATCTTTTCTTTCTTGTGACCATTTGCTAGCGGGGCGAGGAGTTGGGATTGTGAGGGAGATAAGGTTCTTAGTAGATTTCACCTTATCTCTGAGACCTTAACGATCTTAGAGTTGTGATATCAATTAACAACTTCAAATAAAGTGTTTAGACTTTAAACAAAAATATGTTTTATTTAAAAAATCAAAAAATCCTTTATAAAAGCTACATATATATGGGTGAGTTTTTAGAGTGACACCGGTCGATAATTTTATTTTGATATAGTATAGAATATCCAAAAACCATATTTAGAAAAAATGTAGGCAATACATTGGAAAATATGTGTAATTCTACAGGGTGATTAACAACTACGTGGTATAGCAAACATATAATTTTTTTAATGGGACACCCTATATCTTTTTTCATATTTATATTTCTCTCATAATTATTGTTCTTATAATATTGGGCTTTGCTTCAGTATACACTGTAGTAACACCATGTATATAAAGAAGTAATGGATAAACAATTATTTATTTTATATAACAAAGTAAACAATATATTGTAGTTTTTAAGTTAAGTTTAATTAAAATCATTCACAAAAATTTGTATACAGGGTGAACTACAAAACAAAATCATAATTTTCTTAATTTTTTTTAAATAGATCACCCTATATTTTATTTTTTAGAAATATTTTATTGATGATACTCTTTTATTTTTATATAGCATCCCCTACACCTAAACTCATTACTTTCCGAGATATTTTTAGTTTTCTTCAAAGTTCGAAAATATATTCAATTTTTGTAAGTAGAAATAAGTATTGAGTATTGAGTGATAATATAACAAAATAATTTTATTCAATTCAAGTAACTAATAAAAGATATAAACCATAACAATACGGAATGAATGTATCAATAAATTTGATATTATGGAAATATCATATTTCCTGAATGAAATACAAGATTCCTAAAATTCCTACAAGATAATAAATGTTCTGTATGATAATATATAACAAGATTAGTTGTATACAATAAATATCTCATACAGAACATAAAGCAAAACAATATACAATTGATGTAACAATTTTTAGATTGTTATATCAACAGTATTTTAAGCCAGGAATTATTAATAAAACATTTCTAACTGCAGATATGACGCGCAGTTATTAATAAGTAAAAGGCCATTTGTGTCAGTTACAAAGGTAAAATAGTAGGCTTTGAAAAAATGACAATTTTCATATTAAACCGTAAACGGTAGGCTTTGAAAATGACAGTCTTCATATTATTCCCTTTTTAATCGGTCTGTGTAGCTTGTCTTTATTGTTAAAAATGAATTTTTCTGTAGAAGAGTTAGTCTGTAGATGAACTAGGTATTATGAGAAAGTTCGAGAAATTGCTTACTTGCATCCAGAATATATCACGAACGGTACTTTAAAAGGAGGAAGCCAAACGCAAGTGCTTTTGAAAAATTAATGGATCGTTTTGTTCGCACTGGGTCAGTTGTATATGAAAAAAATGAGAGAACCAAAACCAAAAATGAAGAAAACGAATATGATGTACTGATAGCTACTACCTAAAGATTCCAACATCAGCACTCGTGAAATTTGACGTCAACATGGCATTAGTCAAACTTCGGCGGCAAAAATCCTTCGTAAACATAAACTGCATCCTTACCGCATACAGTTACATCAAGAATTCGCAGTCGATGATTATCAACGCAGATTAGCTTTTTGTCAATAGTCTCAGCAGCAAGTGCAAACAGACCAATTTTTTTTTTCGAATATGTGCTTTCTGGAGATGAGGCTACATTTCACAAAAAGAAACGGTGAATCGGTATAATTTTCATTACTATGCATCAAGTAATCCCTATTTTGTTAACACTCATTGTCAAACTAGGTGGTTTATAAATGTTTGGGGTGATATTGTTGGCGCTTATGTGATTTGCCCACATTTTTTGACGGTCGTGTGAATGGTGCCATATATTTGGATTTTCTAAATAATCATTTGCCAATATTACTGCAAAATGTACCGCTTAATATTCGACAACGAATGTGGTTTTTACACGACGGTGCTCTAGTTCACCACACTGCTCCTATTCACAATCATCTAAATAATAACTTTCCTGAGAGGTGGATAGACAGAGGAGAACCAACTGTTTGGCCACCGCGTTCACCTGAATTCTCCATAATTGTTTTTTTCATGTTGGGCTATATAAAAGACCTTGTATATCAGAAGCCTCCAACAACGCCAAATGATAAGAAAAATAGAATAAGAGAAGATTTTAATAAAATTGACTTACAAATGTTAGAAATGTGACTCGGTCATTTGAGTATCGGTTACAAACTTGTATAGATGTTGAAGGTGGACAATTTGAACATTTACTTTAGACTTATTTCCTTAATATCACATTAATTGTTACATTCAGTACATATTTTTATGGTTTATATTTTTTGTTAGTTACTTATCGAATCAAAATAATTTTGTTATACTATCACTCAATACTGAATACTTATTTCTACTTGAATTTATTTAATTTTTACAGTATATTAAGTCTTATATTAAGTATTATAGTCAAGATATAAGAAAAAATATTTGCTCCTAATAGAACGTCAACTCTGCTGTGAACATTTAATATTTTATTAGCTAACCTTAAATGTTGAAGAGGTGACAAGTTGGCTAAGGAAATTGCCGCAATTTACAAGTTTTGACAGATTTGAGGAAGGATTATTGCATCTACCTCGCAATGAAAGTTTATGTTTATGTCATAAGGCGAAGAAATTTTTAATTTTATACCTGATTTGGCTGGAGTGTACATTTTATGAAGACCCTGTATCGATAAAGCCGCATTAAATTTAGGAAGACTTAATTTATCCTCACATTAACTATTAACAAAATTTCTACTTGTACTAAAATTGAATGTATTCCCAAAATTTGAAGAAAACTAAAAATATCTCGGAAAATAATGAGTTTAGGTATAGGGAATGCTAAATAAAATGAAATAGTATCATAAATACTACATTTCTAAAAACAAAAATTCAGGGTGATCCATTTAAAAAAATTGAAAAAATCGTCATTTCGTTTTATAATTCACCCTATATACAAATTTTAGTCAATGATTCAATTAAACTTAATTTAAAAACTACAATATATTGTGTACCTTATTATACAAAATAAATAATTGTTTATGCTTTACTTCTTTATATACATAAACTTATTAAATACTCTGTATAGAAATGCAAAGCCCAATATTATAAGAACAAGAATTATGAGCAGAATATAAATACGAAAAAATATATAGCGTGTACCATTTAAAAAATTGTATGTTTACTATACCACGTAGTTATTAATCCCCCTGTAGAATTCCACATATTTTCCAAGTATGGAGAATACCATGGCCTACATTTTTTCAAAATAAGTTTTTCATAATTAGTTTTATATATATATATATATATATATATATATATATATATATATATATATATATATATATATATATATATATATATATATATATTTATATAAAGTGTTGTGGATGCACAGTAATTTTTAAGTTTTAAACATAAAAATAGGTTTTATATATTAAAAAAAGATGAGAGACTGTGATAAATTTTATCAACATTACAATATATCATCCATGATACAACCTCATTAAGTTTGTAAGTAGTGAATTTTTTAATTAATTATACCAACGCTAACAATTTATTTATCACATTTGTAGCTCCCTGATGAAGGACATAACCAATGTCCGAAAGCTTGGAATAAAAATTTTAAAGAGTACACATTTCATTTTTTATTGCTGCAAACCCAATATTTAATATTTACCGAAGAATTGGTCGTCGGTTTAATGTGTCCCACATATCCGTCTCACGGGTGTTAGAAAGATTCCTCGAAACAGGGAATCATACTCGCAGACCAGGGCGAGGAAGAAACCGGGTAACTACCCCTATTCAAGATCGATTTTTAAGAATTTCTGCTCTTCGACAACGTTTTGTAACATCGAAATCTACAAATCGTGCATCTTCAAGACGTGCATGCTAAACAAATTAGTACTGAAACTGTTCAACAGCGACTTAACAACTTAACACCTAGGATTACCGTCCGAGGTCCTCTATTAACTGTTATTTACGAGTGTGTATTAACGAGTGCTATTTACTGATGAATCCCGATTTTGTTTGTACAATAACGATAGATGTGTTGTGTGTTGCGACGACCCAACGAACGATATGCCCAGTGCAACTTCTTACACACCACATTTTTTGGTGGAGGATCCGTTATGGTGTGGGGTGGTATTTCTTTGACCGCACGTATGGACCTAGTGGTCATACAAAATTGAACTGTTACAGCTGAAAGGTACATATTGGAGAACCTGGACCAACATGTAGTACCATTCGCTCCTTATATCGGTGAAAATTTCTTACTAATGCAAGATAATGCCAGACCTCACGCTGCACAGATCGTCAGAAATTATCTAGAAGAGGTAGAAATTAACACTATGGAATGGTCAGCACATAGTCCGGATTTAAATCCGATTGAAAATCTCTAGCAGTAGAAAACAGCAGTAAGATAATAGCAACAGAGATGGAATGCCTGCGAAGATGCTGCAGAGTAACAAGAATGGATAGGAGAAGTAATGACGAAATAAAGCAAAGAACATCAATAGAAACAGACATAGTAACATATATAGAACAAAAAAGACTAAAGTGGTATGGACATGTAAGAAGAGCTAGCGACAGCAGATGGATAAAGAGAATAACCGAATGGAGCCCCATAGGAAGGAGGAAAAGAGGACGACCCCGAAAATCCTGGAGGAACGAAGTAGACGACGCCATGAGTAAGAGAGGACTAAACGATGGAGAATGGAACAACAGAGAGAGATGGAAACGGTTGAGCGAGGGAAGGCAGTGAATACTGTAGAATCCCTAAATATATATGAAAATCTCTGGGATATCCTTGGTAGGCGATTAAGAGCGACACCGATCCAACCAACTTACAGGAAGTGGGAGAGAGGCTGATCCAGATTTGGCGAGAACTAGACCAAAATGAAATACGGCAATTAATTTTAATCATGGGCCAACGATGTGAGATAGTTATACGTAGTAGAGGTGGAAACACTTGTTATTAAGACTTTTTTCATATTTTAGTTTACTTTTGTTATCATAATTTTTTTAGAATTTTCCGTTTTATTTTTTTTCCTGTACTTCAACATTTTCTGATGATTAGACAAATTGTTATAATTACTAATAAAATGTAGAATAAATCTGGTGAAGTTTTATTTTTTATTCTTTGCCTGTTTACAAATAAAATTGATTTATTGAAGTGGTGCGTTAATTTCTTGGAGAAGTGTATATAGAGCAGGTTCCAGAGCCAGTGATCTATTGAGACTCTGCCCTCAGCTTGGAGATTCGTCTTGTAGGTTAGGCGAGATTCCTGATATTCAAAAATAAAGCCGTTTATATAACCGTTACAAAAATAAACCATGTGTTGACCCACGGCTAGTTTGCCGTGAGATATAATTGCAAATACTATTACTTTATTAATTTAAAATAATATACAACGATAGTTGAATAGAATGTTTATTGCTTGCGATAGCGAAGTTTACATGCTCACGTTTGAATTGGTAATGATACAAAAATGTTCTACGTTACAAAACTGGATAATAAATATCTATAGGGGTGGGGGTAGGGTGTGGTAAAAATCAGTCGCATCTAAAATTATACCTTTTCAATTTGGGAATTTCCAAGGCCGCACATGAATGCGCTTTTTCAAACTCAAGCAACAACGGTGTCTGACGAAAACTATTCATAATAATAGACAGCTGAGTACTTTCTCTTACGGCTAATTTTATAGCCATTTAAAGATATAAATTTAAAAAAACAATTACAATTGTCAAACTTCTACAGAAAAGCAATAAATCTAATATTTCCATATCCCTGCTTGTTTTATAGTGTACCATCTTCGATCCAACTAACGGGAATATATTTGTATTTAAAAACAATAATATTGTTAGTAAAAAATCTGCCTAGTGAACTTTAAACACTTTTACTACGCCACTGGCTTCACCGTTCAAGTTTTAATTACAAAAGACTTAACTAATTTCGTTGTTAGAGACTAGATATTTCACTGTGCAAGCAGATTTATCTAGATAAATTTTGATTATTCTCTCATCAGTGGTTCCTTAATAATCATTTCTGGGAGTAACGTTCATTTATTTCGCCATTAATATTCATTATTAATTAATCAGTCTTCGGTTTTACTCAAATTATTAGAAGGAATCGATTATCCTAGGTTATCCTGAATAAATATAATCCATAGTCTGGTAATTTTAAGGTAATTTTATAACGTAAATTGAGTTATACGAGTAAAATTATAATAAACTTTATCTCACAAACCATATTTCATTTTTACTCAAATCCATCCCAGTCATCATAGTATGTACTCTCTTGTTTGTGTCCCTCTTAGTTCCTTCTGTTTTTTTACCTTTTAACTAAAAGGATGTCATCAATACAAAATCTTAAGAACCATAATCTCAAAATAAGGATTTTTGGAACATATTGACATAGGGAAGGTGATGTATACAAGTGCTTAACTCCATTCTATGGTCACCAAGAATTACATGAACCCATGAATGCCCAAAATTAAATGTTTATAAAAACGATATACGAATATAAAGAGAGGTTGTTTTTAATAGTAATGTGCAAAATTTACGTTTTTTTTTTCTTTGTAACTGCCTTTTTTTTTGACGTATGATATATCATACACTGGACAATGAAGGACACAATGAGGGCTATGATGTATCATTTATGTGAAATAATTACATGGTGTAAACTCCGATTTTAACACATTTATGTAAAAATTTCCAAATCGGTATGATATAAGAACTACGTATAACGGGTTGCCTATCTTGATATGTAATTTATCTATATGTAAATGTAATTTTTAAGCTGCCTAAAATTACGTCCGTTTTCGCTCTTAGTTAGGTTATGTATATGAAAATAGTCAAGGAAGGCTAAGAAAGTAGCACAATTGTGAGAGGAATTTGCTATCATGGTAAATACAGTAGATGGTGGCCCTAAAAAAACAGCAGAACAATGAAGACATGTAAGAAAATTAATTTCTGTTACTATCAAATTTAATAAATGCTAAATTTTTAGGTGTTCAATGAGTGGAAGATTTTGCAACTCAGTTTAAAAGTAAAGATTAATTATTGATGTATTATGTTTATTATGGTGTATAATATTTTTTAGAAGGAAAAGGAAGTCAACCTGTAAAAATTAAAAATGCAATAGTTTTATTTAAAATTCTATAAACATATCCTTTATAAAATTATATCTCAATTATGGAATAAACTGAATACAAACATTTTTATTTAACAATTTTATAACTCAAAATTTTTTAGCCACTTTGTAATGTTTCAGATTTTTGTTTTGTCTTGATCTTTGTGTTATTCTTTTTGATTTTGTAACTAATTGTAACATAAATACCTACATATCATTATGAAATATACTAATTATAAACACTTTTATTTATTTGTTTTTTTTTTATCTTACAACACCGAAGTTTGCAGCAATAATACTTCTTCATATTCTCTAAGGGTTATGAGCACATTTGGACCATTTTGTAATATATTTTAGTTTGTTTTACCATTATCATTAGTCAACATCAATGCAACACAGAAATATATGTTTCCAGCTTTAACAAGGCTATAATGTAAAACTCTGTGCTTGTGCAAATAATTCTTTAGGACAATCCTCCATTCACCCCTGTGTCTACCAACTCTTCTGTACATTCTAACTCCAATAGATTTTAAATCATCGTCTAAATTGTCTTGATACCTAAGTCTTGGTTTTCTTCTGGTTTATTGTCCCATCAATCCTTCTTCCTCTTCTGTTAAAAACCTTTCCGACTGTTGCACCTACCTCTTGCCTGATGAAATGCTCTGCTCTATCCATGTAAGGTATGCTACCTTAATGAATTTTATGTCAGGTTCTATACAACCCAAAGTTGTAATGTTTGTGCTACAAACCTTGTTCTTTGTAGTAGTATATTTTAGGTGTAGTTGTAGGTTTACTTTGTGGTATATTTTAGGTTTGCGTTAATTTTTGAAATTGTATTTTTCACTTGTATGTTTTAATTTTCCAAGGGTTTTAACAAATTTTGGACTACTTTTTAATATATTTTAAATTTGTTTATTTTGAACTTTTTGCAATTAATTGTAACATACGGGTTTTATGTTTTTAAACATTTTTATTTAACAATTTTATAACACAAAGTTTGTATAAATATAAATCATATAATTATAAAATAAACATTTTTATTTAAATATTTTATAACAACATTTGCAGCGATAACACTTCTTTATATTCTCGAAGGTTTTCAAAACTTTTGAGCCAGGTTGTAATATATTTTTATTTTGTTAGTGTTGTGTCATTTTTGTAATTAATTGTAACATACATGATTTATGTTTTTGTTTTTATCAATATATAAACATTTTTAATTTAATATGTTATAATACAGTGTGCAGCAATATAATATCTTCGTATTATCTAAACAGTTTAAAAAATTTTTGAGCCACTGAGTAATATGTTTTAGATTGTTTGTTTTGAGCTTTTTGTAATTAATTGAAATATTAACATTTATATCACTAAACTATACTAGATTATAAAACTTTATCATATATATTATAAGATGATGAAATATCACTAAATTGTAAAATTATATTACTAAACTATATTTGATTATAAAACTATATCACTATTTATCATTGTGAAATAAATAAATTATGAAAATATTAATAAGTTTTTGTTTCACTACACAAAGTTTGCAGCAATAACACTTCTTATTCTCTGTGCTTCCAACACCCAACCATTGTTTTGATTTGCCTCCATTAGAATCATTTCTATGAGAACTACAGGCTGTACTTCATCTTTTTCACCATTTTGGCACAAAGTGTTCCACTATCCCTGCAGCTATTTCTGTTAATACTTTACTAAATGTACTTTGTTCCATTGAAAATAACAGGTTGTTACCAGTACATTTTTGGTAACTTTCATTTCCTACAAAATTAAGTAGGGAGAGAACCTTTAATTCTATTGCAATTTAGTTAGAGTTGGTTATCTATTTCAAATGGGTTACTGGTGTCCCGTAACTGAAGTTGCTCTACATTTACATAATTTCTTTCTGCCACATCATTCAATTCATTGAGTAATAACAAATTTACAAAATCCATTTTTTCAAAAACAAACAAGAAGCCAAAAGTTAGGTTAAGTTAATTTGAATTATCTGACAGATCTTCAGGATATGACAGAACCGAAAATAACGTTTTATGTAATTTTCTGCTGTGGCTTGGTCATTTTACGCATAGCAACGCAGGGCATGATACATCATACCGTTTTTACACATTATGTTTTGAGAACTGTAATCTGATGTACGTTTTCTGAATTTTACACTAGTATGTAATTATTTACGTAAATGATACATCATAGCCCCCTATATTTCATAAAACATTATTTATTTTAAAATTTTTTACAACGTGTGATATTTGACAAAACATTGCTCGGGATGAAGTCCTACATTACATTTAATGCATCGATATTTGGTACACTTGCCACATTTGCCGCACCTTCGCTGTTTTTCAATTTTGTTCACCAATTTACCCACATTATCCAAACGAATTTCGTCAGCAACATGTTTTGAAGATTTTGGACGTACTCCACGTGGCGTTGGAATATCTGGAGCTTTCAGCATAGCCTCCACAATTCGTCTTTAAAATTCTACTAAAGAAATTGCCTCGATGTTGCGGTAAAGAAGCCACATGTTGATCAAGCAAAATCTAAATATCGACCAATACCATTTTTTAGATCGAATTCGAATCCTATATAAACCTCTTAGCTTATCGAATAAGTCTACAGCAGACATTCCCTTGTTACACAGTTGTACAACGTTTGGTTGAGGGACCGCTATAATTTTTCTGTCTTTTCTGGACTATCTATTACAGTTTCCTATAATAAATATTTCTGGCGTTAAAATATTAATTACCATAGTAACTTCATTATTGTCATTCCAGCGAACAAGAGTGAGCTGATGTTCTTCGCTATGGTGAGCGTGGAAAGTTCTACGAATTTGTTTTTTATTTCTTTGAGTGGGGCTCTTTCAATCCTGTCTTTTCTAATTGTGCCGATACGGTGTATGTTTTAATCTTTCAACCTTGTCAGTAAATGTAAAGATGTAAAAAAATTATCAATATAGATAACAGATTCTTGTGGTGAAATCGCTGTACACAGCTTATCGGTTACGGAACTTCCTAACTAGTTAACCTGTAATTTATCTCCACTTCCAGTATAGGGATAAAATTTTGCAAGATAATCTTTGACTGGTCGCAACGCAGCAGAATTTACATCCGTAACGGGTGAGTTTTCCTCGAATAAACTGCTTCATTGAATGATGTCCATAATACGGCTCCATGGCTTCGTCCACTGAGAAACTTCCGTTTACTCGCAGTAGGTAATGATGAAAACTTTCATTAAGATTCAATTAGGGGTTGAACTTTGAACGCTTTATTGGCTTGTTAGTACAACTTATTATCTTTAAAGTGTAGAAATATATGAATCTGTTCAAATCTGTTTCGACTCGTAGTATTACTAACTAGATGTGAGTGAGAGTCCCCTCGACATTCCCAATACATTCTCCTAGAAGGCAATGGGTAGTATCCAGAGAGAATAAGGATGCGAAAGTATTTATATAAATCATCAACGGACAAAGAGAAAGGGCAGGATTTTTGTGAAGCGTGATAATAAATAGTCGATATCTTTTGATTCAAGTGTCCTATCGTCAAAGATCAAGATGTGTTTTAAAGGTAAAGAGTTCAGCTTTCGTATGCAATTTTGGTATTTTGCCGCAAATAAACTCAGATTTTATAAAGTTGTTAAATAAATAAACGCGTAGCGATTTTTGCCATTTTTTATGATTCTCATGGGATTAATACAATCTATGCCTTTCATTGACTGCCCACTATAAAGTTTAGATTACTAGAGCCTAACCTTTAAAATCTATAGCACGAAATTTTAGATTTGAGTTTTGGCAACAAATGTTAAACCTAAAACGTTTAAAACCTTTTTTTCAATCACACTAGTACGTTTAAGAACTAAACGTCGGCTATAAACTACACCCAAAACCGTCTTTTTGGAGGCATTTCCCGTGACGTTCGATCGTTTGTAATGCAAAACATTAAATTCTGCGGTTTTTATTCATATTTCAAATGCCTCATATTTGTTACCACAAATAAAAATTGAAATTTCATGTCATCGGTTTTAAAGATTGATTTCTAGAAATATAAATTTTACTGGTCAAAGAAAGTGATCAATTTTATTGATCTCACGAGAATCGTAAAAAATGGCAAAAGTCGGACAACGTTTATTTATTTAACACCTTTATAAAAACTGAGTTTAATCTCGGCGAAATACGGAAACTGCATACGAAAGCTGCACTCTTTCCATTTAAAACGCGTATTGATTTTTGTTGATAGGACGCTTGGATCAAAAGATATCGAATTTTTACCGTCGAGCTGATGCAAATTTAATTGAACATTGATTTCGCGCGCTTAACTGACATTTAAAATTGACGGTCGCTTCTAGCATTGTTTGCGAGAGAACGGTTTATTCTACACAAAAAGTGCTAATAATCATTTTTATTTAAAATTATCTCTACATTTTTTCTGCGTTGTACAGATTCTTGGTAAATCGATTTTTTTGCGTTTCTACCCCCTACGAGGGGGGTTTTAGAGGAAAGCCTGGGGTAAAAGTGGTAAACTTTTTAGCATCTTTTTAAACTTTTTTGTATGATTTTTAGGAGCCATCTCTCTGCAGACTGGACTAAATGTAGAATCATATTGATGGAAGAGATGGCACTTAAAGTAATCGAAAGTTAAACGTGAAAAATATAAGGGCAGACTATTACGACGAGAAATATGTATAATAAGCAAAGCAAAGAAAAGAACAGGCATATATAGGACTCCAAGGGCGAAAAATGGGACACGTAGATTAATATTATAAGCAGCTGAGACCAGACGAATATTGAATATTGAAAAGAAAGAAGAACTTAAAGAACTAGATAAGTATAATATACAAATGAATACGCGAAAGTTCTACAAGGGGGTTAAAGAGATTAGAAAGGAATTCAAACCTAGATTTCAATTGTTAGAAACAGAACAGTAGGGATTATTGGCGATCAGGACCAGATACTTGAAAGATAAATGGAAAACTTAGAGTGGATACTAAATATAAGAAGTGGGATAGGGTTGCAAGAAAGAAAAATCCAGCTCGAAGACATTGCAGACGAAAGAGAAAACAAAACATTCCAACAGAGGAAGAAGTCATTAAAGCAATAAAAAAAAAGTTTTCTGGACTTTAATATTTAATTTACATACAGCCGACCTTTATTTTCATAAAGTACAATAATAAAAGAAGCAAAACTGCGCGTGCGTTTATGTCAAATTAAAGTGCTTTTATTAACTCTTTCATTACTGTGGGGACATACAGATTGAACCAATTTAAAACGGAACATACAATTTAATATATGTCTGTTTGAACTGCATTTGAAATAGTGGACCAATATAAAACTTGGACAAAAATAAATACATACCCGGTGATAGACATTGTATAAAATATCGTTCAACTATCTGTCTCCTTTAAAGGAAAGAGGAGTTTGCCTAATAGTCGGAGAGATAGAGCCGAAATTTTGAACTGATCAGTAATATGACATTTCTCTATTGGAATATATTCATTGTATCTGGGTTAAGACTTTGCCTTACAGGCGGACGTCCCTCGTGGTACAGGGGGTGGCTATACAGGGATGAAGTTGAAATTTTTTTCGGAAAAATTAACGATCGATAATATGGCTGAAAATTTGCCCAGAGTAAGATCTTGGTATAACTAGACGAAATCCCAAAGGGCGGGCGCGAGAGTGGATACATAAGGGGTGGCGGACAGGGGTGAAGTTGCAATTTTTTGGGGAAAAATTAACGATAAGTAATATGTCCGCCATTTTCATGGCTTATTATTTAGCCCCTAAAAACTCTAAATCCAAAAGGGCGGACAGCTGGGTTGGTACAGAGAGCCACAAAACGGGGTCAAATGTACCACTTGCCTGCGCATTTTAGGTCTCGGTAACAATTTTCAAACTGATTTTATTATGATATTTTTATACCGATTGATTTGAAAATTTGTATGCTCACTGCTGTTACTATTCTGAGAAGCGTCAAGTAGAGTTTTCCTCAAAATTTTCCAAAAAAATTTCCGTAAATGAAAATTTTCGTAATTTTTTGAGGTAAAATCTAATTTGTAGAATCCTTTCAATTTTCTGTAAGTTATACCATGATTTTTTTCCAAAAATTTTCAAACGATTTTTCCGATAAGAAAAAAAAAATTTAGAAAAACTTCGTCATTTTTCTCACTCTCATTGATGTTATCACATTCATAATCTTCGTCACTTTTACTTTCAATAATATCACATTCATTATCTGCTTCATTTTCAATCACTACTTCTCGAACTGATTCTGGCATCTGAGGTCCACTAAACCATTTGAATTTATATGTTTCATCTTCAAACTCCCAACCATGTTCTTCAACAATCAATTCTGTTGGTACTTTTTATGAGCATTTGTCCAAATATTTGAAATATAATGAGCTCGCAGTAGATGTTGGTGTAATTCTTCTTGACATGGAGGTAAGCTTGAAGCATCGAAATTTTTTAGTTTTTTTTTAAGGCTCGTTCACATCATGCAACTTATACTGCCGGTTAAATAGTAAAAATCTGACATCGTTTACTTTTCTTTTTGGAATTGTTCTCGTCAGTCCTGTTCCATATAAGTGACTAAGGTTTCAAAAACTTCATTACAATCGAAGTCAGTCAAATCGAAGTTGAATAAAAGCATCTTGATACTTATTACATTTAGCGCATGCGTCTAGAATTACTGATCTAAATGAACGCGCATCATTATTATTTTAATATTTTAAAATAATAATGATGCAAAATTAATGTCCAAACAGAATTTGTAAAATTATAATTAACTAATGAAAAAAAATTCAATCAACTTGAAAGTTAAAAAAAAATCGGTTGCCTGTAAAGTCGGTTTTACGGGCGAAGATTTTACGTGACAACGTCTTTTTCTCGGTAGAATATTTATTGATATGAATATTATTAAATTGCACAATAGGAACAAGGAATTGAATGAAAATAAGAATTGCACAAATTTTAACTATAGAAATATATTTTGTTTACTAAAACATTGTACATGTAAACTTAAACTTAACTAATTTCTATTTGAGTGATTTTGTTGAGGATAGGACGATGATAGGAGAAATATGAAATGAAAGGAAGTGTTTCTGCTGTAATGTGTCTTGAACGCCAAGAACGCTCGAGAAAGACAGAGACACAAGCACGCAAGGACGCACCGATTCAACGCGCCTAATTCTCTAGTGCTGCGCGCGCAGCGGACCGATCATGTTTGAGTGGGAGAGAGACGCAAGGCATTCGCCGGTCCGGCGGGCCTCTCTCTCGTTCGGTGACTCACTGTAACAGACGTGAGCGGGCGTTACACTTTTTCATGAATGACTCCGAGCCACAACCTAATTTAAGACGTTGTCACGTCAAAAAAATATTGAAAATATCTACAAAGTAAATTTCAAAACTTAAAAAATTGATAATTCCACTATTAAATTGATTTTTATTAATAATTATTTATAAAATGTTAAAGGAATTCTACAATTTGAATTTTACCTATTGATAAATAGAAATAATATATTTTGTATTTGATTATTAATGTAATAATAAATCAAATTTTTCTTATATCTGAACAATCATTATTTATGCAATGTAAATTTAAAAACCTTTTTATTGTAATAAAAAATAAGTAAAATTACTATTTGTTATACCAAAAATATTTAATAGTTAACATTATAAATTCGGCCCTATCTCTTGGACTATAAGGAAGCGATAAGTGGATTGACAGCATAATAACTGCTTTTTAAGTCTAGTTTTTCAGTGATTCTAGGCAACCTATTTGGGTGGAGTTTTGACTTGTTCTTGAATGAGTTCCGAATCCAGTAGCCCGCTGAAGTATTGGATTTTTATAATATAATTATTTGACAACCTTTTGTTGGCCAACCACCTAGAGCGGAGTTGAGCCGAAATACATTGATTTCGTATGTTCCGTTTTAAATTCGTTCAATCTGTATATGACCCATAGGATTTCAAAAAATCTGCTGGCATCTGTTTGTCTCCAAAGTCCATGTTATTTGAACGCATCCGTATTTTTAGACATTCCTTACACAACACCTAGTAGTATGCAACCTACATATCACGTCGGTAACCTATAAATTGATGTTAACTAAACACGTGCATCAACAACTCGTAAATAATACAATTTTAGTAAAGAAAAAGTAGCTGCTCTGTTTTTTAACCGATTATATATAATTTAGTTGCTGATTAACACAGTTTAGTGTTCTGATAACGCGGAAATATCTGAAGATGAGTCTGAAAGGAATGAATTGACTGCACAATGGAATATACCAAATACAACCTTTTGTACGAAAAAAGAAATTCCTACCCAGAGAAATGGGATAACAATACTAAATATTGATAAAGGTTCTCGTCCTGTTAATATTTTTCTAAAATTATTTTCGCGTAGTTTATTTATGCATATTGCTTCCTGTACAAACTAAAGAATAGCAGAACTTAAAAAAAATACGGGTGTGGCAGTCCAGTGGGACTGCCGGTGGAAGTTACACTTCTATACACGCATTCGCCGTTACAAATTTATTTGGGAGTCAATCTGCACAATCATTACATATGTAATTCTATAGGTAAGACATAGCAGAAAGAGAAACAGAATTAATAACAACTTACTAACAATGAAGGATTGAATCAATATTTTGATGAAAATGTATATTTTTATTTTCATATATGTATGAAAGGAGTTGAATGCAAAATTTTTTTACACATACTCTGCAGTAAAATTCATTGTTTATTTTGTTATTAATATAATAATACAATACAAATTAAACTGCAATATTCATAAGTATTTAAAAATGACAATAATATACATAAAAAAATACACTACAATACAGTGCAACATAATTCCATATATAATAATACAATACAAATTAAAATGCAATATCCATAAGTATTTAAAAATGACAATAATGTAATAATATTAATAAAAAAGTCCTCCCCGACTGGGAATCGAACCACGGTCTCCCGCGTGACGGGCGGGGATACTGACTACTACACCACCGAGGACATAACACAAATGTATTTCAAAATTGACAGTTCTGGATCATACAGTGATTTATTGAGATTATTATTTTGAAATACAAAAGAATAATATAATTATGAACATTTAATAAATAATACAAAACATATCACATAAATAATAATATTAATAAATATTTTATTATATGTATAATATTGGAGGGAAGCCGGTTTTCAACATCCCTTCAGGGAGAGTCTTGTATGCTAACAGTGTCTCTTTCAGCGGTTTGTACTTGCTGTAAGTCCAATTGTTCCGCTAGCCTTCGAATGCTCAGTAATAGAAACTTAAATGGACTCTTAAATGTGATTTAGTCTGGCCTGTTGAATAGATTGATATAGTGAAATAAAACAATAACTTGTTTAGCTAGAACTGTAATTGAAAAAGGACAAGAAATAGAAACTTATAAACTGCGAGTGAATAACTAATCGTAATGAACCTAATTAGAAAATTACAGTTTACGAACGAAAACACCATAACACTTCACATTAAGGGTTCCCCATATATTACGTAACTTGCAATTGCGAACGTGGAGAAAAACTCTCCGAAACTTCAAAAATAGGTCTAACCTCTACAGCGATCGCTAATTCACTGGCTTCCCCTAGCCCCTCCCAAATACTTTACTATGCATTTTGAAGGATCTACCGGTTTAAGGTCAAGTATCTTCCTATTAAGCCAGTAAAAAGAGGTATAAAAATGTGGCCACGAAGTGATTCTTTCACAGGATATATATATATATATATATATATATATATATATATATATATATATATATATATATATATATATATATTCGATTTCAATATTTACTCGGGACAAGAATCCACGCCAACTCCTGGAACTCTAGGAGAACGAGTTGTTGTCACCAGATGTGTGTCTCTGCTTTGATAGATTTTTCACTTCGTTCAACCTACTAAACACCCTAAATTTTTCATGTTTTCCATTTTCCATATATATGGTCAATCAGGTCAACGTAGCCAAATTTGAAAATAACAAAATGTTAAGGAGTGATATGAAGTTTTTAGTTTCATCCGAAGGAATTTTAGAGACTAAATGAAAAGATACGAAAGAAGTGATGCTGATGTCCAATTGTCACAGTATACACTGTTTGAACTATCAACAGATATCTGTAAACTGAAGAAAAAGCTGTATTCACTTGTCCAGAAGCAATTATTCTTAACAATAATGTTATGGGAGGAGTAGATCTCGCCGATCAAAACGTTAGCACATATGAAATGGACCGAAAATGTGCGAAATGGTGGAAAAAAGTTTTTTTATAGATTAGTTATGTACACTATTGTAAATTCTTGGATTATTTACAAGGATTTGCATAAAAGAAGTGTACCACAAGATAATACAAAATTTTCACTTTTGAATTTTCTGTTGCCACTAGCAGAACAGTTAATTGAATTAGGAAGATCAAAATCAAATGTAAAAAGAAGAATAAGTGGCCGTTCTGGAAGAATATCTAAACGGCAGAAACAGATGATCAACGTTGGACACCATTTGCCACAATAAATACCTACTAGGAGAAGGTGCTTTAGATGTTCACAAAATAAATCAAAAACTACGTCTATTTATAGATGAGATTTATTTATTCTACCATTCAACACTAATGGGACATATATATCCCATGTCCTTTATAAGGATACAAGGACACGCAACAATGTAAAAAAATCAATTGCTTTGTTAGGTCTCTAGGTATCAACGAATATCATTAAAGTCATTTTATTCAGTTTTCTTTAGCTACAATGAAATCAGTAATAAAAGGGTTAAAGGACGACGTAAAATACCTCTTCAATTACTCTCTATAATTTACGGAATTCGCACTTTACGAAAATGTATGATTATTTTCGGTATAAAAACACTTTGTCGCTTTTTATCGCAACATTTGTTGTTCCACAAAGTTAATATAACTATCTGCTTTGTTACATCTTTGTCCGTAAAGACGTAATCACCTATTTATGTCTCTCTTAGTAAGAAAGTCGACTAGAATTTTATTGTCGTGATTAACTAGTGTTACCCGTGTCTTAAGCTTTGTAAAGTTTTAATGTTTACCTCAATGTAACTTTTGCGAATGTAACTAGCAAATGTAGATATAGATATAGGCTTTACTTTTATAAGTATTTTTAATTCTGTATTGATTTTTAAAATATTAAATGTTTTAGCCAAGGAAGGATCTGAAGTCGTAAAGGACATCTGGTACCAATACAAAGAGGGCTATAGCAACGCAGTTCGAAAGAAAATAACTATTTCAGATATACTGTAATTAATAAGTTAATCATTATTTTTGTATTTTGAATGTTCATTGTATAAAATAAAGTTAACTATTTTTTTTTTATTTTTTTTAATCCACAAGGAAAAAATTATTTTTCTGTTATCGGCTGTATACCATATATTAGAAAAATCCTTTATAAAAAATGTATTAATTTAAAAAGAACCCTTTCGGGCTAAATAATAGAACGTTTTCAGAATAACTGAGAAGTGTTGTCCTCAATTATTCACAAAATTTTAAATAATTATCAAAAATTAAGGTCAAAAAGTATGCAAAATACCTTTTTGCATACTTTTTTTAATACTATTTAAATGGGAATAAGCCACAATTAAAGGTTATAGTACGTTTATTGACGTTTCAATTTCCACTTCGGAAATCGTTCTCAAAATACAAACATTAGTAAATTAAACAAATTTTGTTTTTTTGTAACTTGGTGAAAAATTCTTCTAATAATTTAATTTTATCTGACTCATTTATATTGACAATTCAGACATACATTATACATTTTAAAGTAGACGACTTTAAAATGATATTGCCAATATTGTGGAGTTGCATTCCTGGGACGACTTTACTTGTAAGATAGTTCATTTGATTACATGAAATCAACTTTAACTTGAGAATATCCGTCAGAAAAAATCATCGCATGTAATTCGTCTTTAAAAACACAAACGCATGCCATGATGACAGTAAAAATCTCCTGTTAGTGATTTCATAGTCAATTATGAGGGAAAAAACCTAGTGAAAAAACTATCCCGACATGGTAAGTATTTGGTCGTGCATTTAGTTTACTTTCAATAAACACCAAATTCTGATTTTATATGTTTGTTATTTAAAAAACATAAATGATGTAAGCTCTATATGTTACCGACTTACTAATACTGGTATTTTCCTTTTAATAACTTCCTCTTTTAATATGGGTAACTAGATCCTACTACATTCTGCCGAGGAATTTGCGACACAATTGGTCTCATTTAACATAATTAATTTTAATAAATTTTAGCATAATCTAATTTGTTTAAGAGCGTAGGCGCAAAATTTCGGGCCGATGCTTTTTAAATGCATTCATTTTTTGAGTATTTTTGAAAAATTTAAACACAGAATGAAAGAATACATTATTACTGAGGGCCGAAAGTCCCTGAAAACTTCTATAATGTTTATTTTAATAAGTTTCAGGGGTGAAAAAGAAGAGAAAATTTAGTGTGATTTTTAATTTCAATTATCCCATTCAAACAAAACTTTTTGTTTATTCTAAGGGACTTTCGGCCCTCAGTAATAATGTAATCTCTCATTCTGCGTTTAAATTTTTTAAAAATATTTGTTGGTTTTCTCAGGATTCGAAAAAAATGAATGCATTTATAAAGAATTAACCCGAAATTTTGCGCCTACGATCTTAATTAACTAATGTTTGTATTTTGAGAACGATTTCCGAAGTGGAAATTGACACGTCAATAAACGTACTTTAACCTTTAATTGTGGCTTATTCCCCTTTAAATAGTAATAACTTTAACATGCCACAAGAAAATAATTCATTTTCAATCGATAGGTCGGGTTTTAACACGTGTATTTGTTCGTTTTAAATATCGTCTCGCAAACGTACTGCAATGCAATTATGGAAGAATTTATTGAGATATATAAATCCGAGCCATGTCTTTGGCTTGTCAAGAGCAAATACTATCACGACAGGAACAAAAGAACAGCTGCTTATGAGAAACTGACTGCCAAACTTAAAGAGGTAGAACCAAACTCTACAAAAGATGACGTATTAAAAAAAATTAATAGTCTGCTTAGTAATGTCCGAAAAGAGAAGAAAAAGTATAAAGAGTCTTTAAAGTCTGGTACGTCTACAGATGACATTTATACGCCTACGTTGTGGTACTACAATATTTTTGATTTCCTTGGTGATGAAGATCACTTAAATCACTTTCAAATATAGACGATATCGACGGCGAAATCGAAGAAGAAAATAACTCTGAGGTAAGTAAATACACTACTTTATTTATTTAGTTAAATGATACATCTTATAAATAGGTTTAGTTACAAATATACTTATCTTGCCACGGGACTTTGCCATCGTTTGCAAAATAATTTTGAAATTCTTGTCTCACTCGTTTTCCGTCATTGTTAATATTTCCTTGGCTTCCTCTTTGTAGATCTTCCATATTAGAACTTGCGGTATTATAGCCGGTTGGAATAACTGTCTTATCCTCAGTATTTTCAGTATATAAACAATTTGTTGGTGCATAAGAATTTGTGGCATGTGTCATTAAAAAATTATGCAAGACACATGTAGCTATTACAACTTTATTCAATATTATTCACATCTAAATTAATCGTATAAATTTTAAATATCGAACCCAATATACCGAACGCATTCTCCACAATATGTCTCGCACGAGACAAACGATAGTTGAATATTTTTTTATCTCGTGTATCCAAGTCATTTTGTCGAAATGGCTTTAGCATATCGGCTCTCAGAGGAAATGCGTCATCTGCGACAAAAACATATTGGAGACACCTAGTACTGTTACTGACGCTGTCGGCACTTGGCACCTTTAATAATTTTCTCTGCAAGTTTCGAAAGAAACTTGTGATCTTTAATACACCCCCATCTGAGATTCTGCCATTTGTACTTAAATCAGCTAATATGAACCGGTATCTGGCGTCCAATACTGCTAGCAGGTTGTACTATATCGACATGCTTGCCGTCAATGGCTCCTAAGCAGTGCGGAAAATTGCATTGCTGCTGATCGTATCTTGCTTCTGAATTGATGGAGTAATCATTGATAGTAGTTTAAGGTAAGTTGCTTCATCCATTCTTAAATAATTACGGTAATCTTCAGGCTCTATATTTAATTCCTTTAACAGATTGATGACTGAATTGGTTTCTTTTTAATAACCATTCTTTACACCACTTTTGTCTCAGTTTTCTTTCCTTTTTTTTTTAGAATGACAAGAAGACCTACTAGGGCTACCGCGTCGTCGTAGTCACGCTTAGTCGGTGTCATCATGTTAATAATAAACATTAACTGAGACTGCCATCAGGTTTGACGCTACGTGTATGGCTAAATTCGATCTCTACCTGACAGGTACACTTGTTACAAGTTTACCTAAACAGGTATACCTGACAGCTAGACCGGAATGTGAATAGCCGGCTTAGTGCTGTAATTCTTGACTTTTAGTTACGTTCGTTTACCATTCGATAATATAAACAAGTTAATATACAACAAAATGCATATTATTATAAATTTATTCAACAACTGAGGAGCTAAGGCCCTTAATGTCATTACTAAGAAGAAATGGAAGATGTACATTGAGCTAATTGGCTGCAGTGCCAGTGTATAACAGACTGCTTCCAAGAAAAATTCAGTACCCGCAAGAATAAAGTTGCAGAAGTGCCCTCGGGATTTTTAGCCCTTACCGATTGTTAAATTGCAATAGCACAAATAAAATAATTTACTTCAGATATATGTATTTTCTTAAATTTAGTGAAAATTTAGAGAATATTAATGTTTGCGTTCAATGTATGAAATACACTTTTAAAATGTAAATATTGATTAAATCTATATTTTACGTAAATAAAGATTATATAATATACTTTTAAAAAATAAAAACTCAAACAAAAAAATAAAAGGCAAATCATTTTTCTTCAAAGCTATAAATTATATCTTTGTAAAATTATTATATAATTTACCCTGCTTAGATTTAAAGCTGGCATTTCTCTTTAACCCATGTATTTTATTTCCCACCTTTGAAATAATGGGGTTCCCCTAATCCCGCCTCTCAAAGCCGACGTTTGCCAATAGAGAAATGGGGACTCGTGAAAATAACGCATCGATCATTGGCGTTGCGACGCCTCAATAAACGACGCTTACTAGAAATTCTTTTGTTTGTACTAAGAATATAAATCATTAAATACGTGTCTGTAATATATTCTTTAATATTCGATTATTCGACAAATAAAGTAAGGAAAGGCCAAAAATCAGATGTTTTAGAAAAAATTAAACTAAGAATAAATATAAAATATATTTCACGAATTTGCTACTAGTTTGGATTAGGGATGAAAGATTTAACTTAAACGGTCTGCTGTGCTGAGAAAGTTAATAGCAAATTCTCCCAATATTTGAAGCAGTGTTAAAGACAAGCAAAAATAGGGCCTTAACTGATATTGTATTTTACATTCACTTAGAGAAATACAGGGTGTCCCCGAAAATAGTGCGAAGGTATAGGTAGAAGGCACAATTTAGAGCAAAAAAGTCTAAAGTTATAACATTTTTTTCTAAATATAACCGTTTGACCAAAAAACGAAAATACATTTTGGTGTGCAAACACCAACACCGCGAAAATGTTTTCGATTCGTAAGTACCTTGATATGTTGATTATTTATTGAGAAGCGCAGTGTAACAGTAATTTAGCTGTCCAAATTTATGTCGGGAATTTATGTATATTGGAACGTCAAAAAACGTTGTTTATAGAACATTTAGGGAACAACTTTTACATCCATACCACTATCAAAGAGCACAAGATTTACAAGGTGATCTTCCCCTAAAATTAACATTTTGTAAGTGGTTTCAAGATACACTAGTCAGAGAACCTGAATCCATCTAAAGTGTTATGTGAGGATGAAGAATGTTTCACGAGAAACGGTGTGTATAATTTTTGTGTGTGTCCGATACACCTAGGACAAATTTTCAACGAAAATTTAGCATACACTTAAGGGCTGGAATAATTAACAATCGTTTGATAAGACCATATGAATTACCCAGAACACTAAATGGAGAGGTCTGCTATAATTTCTTACACAATGTTTTGCCGGTACTTCTTGAAGACGTGCCTTTGCAAACACGCCGTGAAGTGTGGTTTCTTTACGACGGAGCTCTAGCAAATTTTACCTGAGCTGTTAAAAATCTTCTTGATACCACTTATCCTCGTCATTGGATTGGTAGGAATGGACCCATTCTGTGGCCACCACGAAGTCTCGAATGCAATCAATGTACTGAATTTTTATTTTTGAGGATATCTGAAATCGTTAGTTTATGATAACCGAGATGAAATCGAAACAGAAACTGAATTACGGGAACGAATTTTTGATATTGCAGAAACTATCCGACATAATTTAGTTAACTATGGCATTATTAACAATTTAATTCGTCGTATCAGTACAAGGTGGAGTTCACTTTAAACATTTATTTTCATAATTATTCTCAAGTAAGTACAAGTATCTAATTGAATTTGAGTTCACAATTAAACAAATTACTGATAGTCCAAGCATAGTGTAGAAAAATAAATTAGAATTATTAAACGTTGTCTATTGTTTTTAATTTCCACTGTAAACTATGTACCTAATTTAGTTAAAGCCCTCGGCATTGAACACCTTTAAAGCTTAACAGATACATATACAATATTAGTTTAGTTAAAAGATAAAGTTAATTAAAATCCTTTGTAAAAGGTATATATTTAAAAACCCAAACGGGCTATGTTAGACAAAACGTTTTCGGAATCCATCATTCCATCATCAGTGTCTAGGAGTACATGAATGTAGCCACTAAATATATGGGTAAAAACCCATTAAAAAATAATTAGTTACATTTGGTTGACAGTATTTCTTATAAAATATTAAGATGTTAAAGTTACCGTTGGATTAAGTAACATGGCGACATATGACTCCACGTTGAAGTTGCTAGTCCTGAGACGGTGTGTCTACGAGGACTTTATGGAAGCAAAGGTAAAGTGTTTGTTTATATACATATTTCAATACATTTCAGAAAAACATTCCAAACAATTTTTCTAAGTTGCATTATTTACTTTTTAGGAAGTAAACCATAAACTTAAGTCAAAATAATAATGTATTTAAAACTTCGAACTTTCATCCAAAACTTTAATTAATTCAGATAATAGTAAAGGCCACATTATTAAATCAAGAAATATTTATTTGGCAGATATTACCTACATTTCCTCAGATGTTAATAACCTTGAATAGTAAACAAACGAGGGTTGGTATGTTAAAAATCCTAAGTCACAAACGAGTTTTTATTCAGAAGCGTTTTCACTGCGAATGTCGTTGCCATATTATTTAATTTTCCGAAAATAAAAATTTACGTATATGGAAAACAATGTAATTTTTTTTGGAAACGGTTAAGTTTCGAAAAAAGTGTTAGAGGACTATTTTGTTCCAAATTGTGTAATATATCCATACCTTAAGGGAACTTACTATTTTCGGTAACACCCTGTATACAATTATTAGTGCAAAAATAGAAGAAAAATACAGATTTTATTGTTTCTACATTGTGGTGATAAGTATTTACTAATAAAATAATTACAATAACACTCAATGAAAACTTTTCTTACTAAGGAAATGAAAGCATATAATCGGTATAATCAATAATTAGATCCATATTCATAATCACTATCGTCGGTATCTTCATTTGGATTGCAAATGATGCGATTTTCATCGCATCCACCATTCTTCTATTAACATTCACATTTATGCACATTTTTTCCCAAATTGCAGAAGTAGAAGTATTCAATGCTTCTTGCCATGTTTTCAAAACTGCTGCTTCACTGTAACCGTTACGTTCAATACAGGTACCGTAGTAAATTTTGCAAATTTCTTAAATATGTTCAATGGGGACAGTCTAATACATTATGTCTAAAACTATATATAGCTAATCTCGTCTACTATAAGTTTTTCATTCCTTTTGGCCAGCTGTAGTAATTCCGGCTTGAACAGCTCCTGAGAAAATGAAATATTTTCATTCATTAACCACTCTTTTATTTTATATACTGTCCATTGTGCAGGAATTTGTTGGTTGTTTATATAAAATTTCCGAATGGTATGGGGTATTATCCAAAACTATAATAGATGGTTCATGTAAACTTGGAAGCAGTTTTTCTTTTAAATAGTTCACAAATATCTTAGTATTCATGTTACTGTGATAATCAGCCGATTTTTGTTTTACGAATACGCAATACATCACACACACGTTTATGAACGGATTGAACTTGTCGCGAAGGTCCTCCATTGGCTTTTTTTCAGCAGTAAAATAATAGTGCAAATTAAATTTTACTAGATTTATGTCTAACATACGTCTCCCCATTGCTATGAACACACAAACTCCTTCAAATCACAAGTACTAATATGACAAATTTATTAGGGTACCAATAATTTGTAACCGGTTTGGAAGTATCGCTAAAGTAAGGTGACCTAAATGACCAATGAGAAAATCACGTGTTCGATAAACCCAGTCCATTAGAAGGAGATGGAGAGACTGCTTTGCATCAGTTTTCTCTGTCGTACTGGGGGAACGGACGTGTACTGCCGCGCTCAGTCTATTTGTATTATACGTCTATGGATTTAGACAACGCAGATAAAAGTTTGCTACATAGAAATATTTTAAATATTTATACCACTGACAAAATTGTGCCCATAGTGCCGAATATTTTAAGAAAACTTAAGGAAACTGGATATATAGGAGGCGAAGATTCTCTTCGAAGAGTAATAAAATCGATGTGATTCAACTGGAGAAAGATGAAAACGAACGGAAAAATATTAATGGAAAGACATGATATTTGTTACTTAAGAATAGCTTTTTTACGTGCTATGAAATCGTACAGACAGTCAAATAAAACCGCTCCGCATACCGTTGCTACTTATTGGAATGACAATTCCCATGAAGGACTAGCTAGGCCCATTTCAAAAGGGCAACAATTAATTATTGTTTACGCTAGCAGCGAGAAGGGTATCATTCCCAATGCTGAATTGATTTTTAAATCAAATTAAAATACCGGACACTACCACCACGATATGAATTTTACGAATTACAAAAAATGGTCACGAAAAGGCCATCGAATACAATAAATTAGCATATCTATGTTTTATAGACCTAACAAAGGCTTTCGATCGCATCCAAGTCGAAGACGTCTTACACCTACTATATAAAAGAAACATACCAATCAATATTATACAAACCGAAAACATCTACTTCCGTAATCTAATACAGTCAAAGATAAATGGAAAACTAACACAATGTATACCAGTACAAAGCGGAGTCAGACATAGTGACTCGTTAAGCCTACTTCTCCTTAATATAATAATGGACGAAATAATACAAATATTATGTTATGCAGACGAGGCCGTATTAATCGCCGAGGCAGAAAACGAGCCCCAAAGATTAACACACATCTTCAATACAACAGCCAAGAAATACAATATGATAATATCAGCAGAAAAAACTAAATGTATGACAACATCTCAATACCCACTACGATGTAAAATCGAAATTGATGGGAAAATAATAAAGCAGAAAGCTTTAGATTTTTAGATTTCTGGGAATAGATATAACTAGTTATGGAGATGTTGAAGAAGAAGTACGACAACAAAGCTTAAAAGCAAGTAAAGAGGCGAGATCTCTAAAACAAGAATCTATAAAGCAGTAATTAGACAAAACGGAAACAGGAGTGGAACGAACACATTAGTAGAATGGCAAAGGATAGGATAATACGAATAGCATGAGAAAAGTCACCAAACGGTCACCGAAGTGACGAATGGTCGAAAAGTCACCGAAGAAGTATTGGCAGACCAAGAAAAAGATGGTGCGATAATTTAAACAATTTAGGAGGCTAATATTGAAGAAGAAACAATCTTTAAATCCTACATACAAGAAGGAAGAAGAAGAAGAAGACAAAAAACGGTTGAAAGAAAAATTAATTTCTAACCTACCTCCAAAGTCGGTCGTGGTTATTGACAATGCGCCTTATCGCAATGTTCAAAAAGATAAAGCACCGAATTCTAATAGGAGAAAAGAAATTATGATAGAATGGTTAAGGTCTAAGAATATTTGTTTTGACACGAATGTGTTAAAACCTGATTTGTACAACATTATTAAACTCCATAAGCCAAAATTTAAAACTTTTAAGATACATACAATTTTAACTCACCATGACCACAGTGTCTTACCTTCCTCCATCGAATTAGTTTGGGCATCACTAAAACAATACATGGGACAAACTAATTTGTCTTATCATATTGGGAATGTTCAATAATTATGCGAAATGTTTTTTACGAATTTAGTGCTGCAGATTGGAAAAAACGCTGTGATCACGCAAAAAAGTGGGAAGAAAAATTCTTGGAAGCAGATCCTTTCATTGAAGAAGTAACCAAAAATCTTGTTATAAATTTAGACGCAGATTCATATTTCGAAACTGAAAAAGAAGACAGTGGATTTGTCTAGGATTTTTTTTTCATTGTATAAACAATACAACCTACACACATTCCCTACGATGTCGAACGTATATCGTCTTACCTCTTAAATTAAATAGCAGCTTAATACAAAAGACAAAGAAATTGACTGTTACAATTCATCGGTATACGCGATGTAGTGAATAAGTTGCTAAAATTAAATGAGCTAAATAAATTGTTTCTAGGATTTGAGTTGTTTTTTGTCCATTTCTAAGTCGTAATTAATGGTAAGTAGTTATTTATTATTGCTTTCAATCATTTAATGGAACTGTACACATATAATAACAAGAAATTATATGTTAAAGCTTTCAGGAAAACCCATTTAACAAAATGAAAGACATGCTCATAAATAAAGAACTTCATTAAAACTTTGTATTTCTCTCGTTCTTACCCCGTTAGTACTGAAAGTAATCCCTTTCCTTTCTGGAACTTACTTAGACAATTAAAACAAAAGTCATAAATTTTCACTTTCTTACAAAACAATCCTTTTGCTAGTAATAATCCTGATTATTTTCCCGCCATATTTTATCACTATTCTTGCAAACTTTACATGAACATCTGGTGCTTGTTCCACTCACTATTCGAATTAGGGGATATTTATTGCTCTTATTGTTTCTCGCTGTTCTGAAAGTTGTTAAATTTTAATTAGGTGTGAAATAATTTCAATATGGGGTACAATTGCTAATGGTTCGTGATAATTAATAAATAACGCAGAAGGAAACTTGTGAATGCAAAACATCGAAACAATATTTAAAGTACAATAACCACATTACATTTTTTTCTTTTATTCAGTAATAATTTTCAGTAAAATTTAGTATATATACATAATGTCTTGTTTTATGCAGTGGATACATTCCGCAGAAAAGCTTATATAAAAGAATCTCATAAAAAAATATATTTCTTGCTTTGAAAAAGTATGGATACGTTCCGTAGCCTTCTAAAATTACATAAAACCAAAACAAAAACAAACAAGTTTGCAGAAATTAAAAGAAATAGGCTGCATAATAAATTACTTCGAATATCTGAAAGAAATTCATACAAAAGCTTAAAAAAACTTGTATTCAAAACTTAATTAATTTTATTTTATGTTAAAGTAATAGGTACATATAGTTTTACATTTACATTTTTAATCATTATCGCTATATGATAATGGCTTGTACAGTTTGCGAAGTGGCTCAAAATCATCTTCATCGTCAGAAGAAACTGTCTCTGCAATAGATATTTGTGGTAAAGGCGATGGATTTTCACAAACTTCATTCTCGTTTTGTGTAGCTCTTCTTTTTCTAACAATGGAATCAGTAATTAAACCTCGATGATGATGCTATTAGCTCACGATATCCTGACATGCAGTTTTGCAGCTCAAGTTGTAATTTAAAGGCTCATTCAGAATTGTGGTCATTAATACGAAAATGATTTTCTAATTTACTGCAAAGTTGAAGACCTTCTCGAATTAATTTGGCAGTGAGGGAGGTTGGTTTTTCTTCCTCATCATTATCATCTTCTAAACTCACGACGCCGTCTAAAGTTTGATAAATTATATCATGGTCACTTAATGCAGTATCCACAAGCAGTTCATCTATATTATCGTGGCTATTAAAGGTATTAGAAAGGTATTTATGAAGGTATTAAAACCATCGCCACCAATTTCATGTGCTAAAATAATTATTCCATCTGACAGTGTCGATGTTTGAATGGTTGCATTGCTTGTTACATATGCTGGTCAAACATTTTTCCAACAGTCATTTAAAGTTCTTGGTCTTATTTGAGCGAAAGCAGATGCAACATGAATCAAACAATCGAAAATAGAAAATTGCTTCCACACGTCTTTTACTGTTAAGGACTCATTTTCTAGTTTACTCACGATGGATTTGTAAGTTGCCTGTATGTAATATTTAAGAAATACTATTTGAACGTTTGGATGTTCTAAGTGTGGATGACCTGCTTCATTATCAATAATTAATAAAACTTTAAAATCGAGAGATGATTCCTTCATATAGGCTTCTGCTTCTGGCACGGTGCAACTAGTGAACCATTCTGTAAAAATAGCTGTTGTTACCCAGGCTTTGTTAGCCATCCAATGCACTGGCAGTTGTTTTACATCTTTGCCTTTTAAAGCACGTGGTCCAAGAGATTTATTTATTAAAAGCGGTTTCAACATCCGATCTCCTGGTGCATTGCTATGAAGTTATAATGTTACTTGATCTTTACTTGCTTTATGTCTACTTCCAGTTTTTTCATCCTTTGCGATATAAGTACGGTTCGGCATTTTTTTTCCAATACAGCCCTGTTTAATCAGCGTTAAATACTTGATCGGCACAATAGTCCCCATCTTCAATCATTTTCGCTAGCTCCTGGGGAAATATTTTTGCTGTTGCTTCATCTGCTGTAGCACTCTCTCCTGTAATCTTGATATTATGAAATGCGTTTCTTTTTATAAATCTGGTTAGCCAACCTTTGCTAGCTGAAAATTCTTTACCAGCTTGGGAAGTGGAAGTTGGTGGATCTGACTGTTTCATTAGCTCATAAAACTGAAGAGGTTTTTTCCTGGATTAAATAACCACTTACAGGAATTCTCTTTTGAATTAGTTCCTCAATCCAAATTGCGATGGCTCTTTTTGTTCTTTCTAATTATACATCCCTTGAGTAAGATTAAAATTTGGCGATTAATTTTGTACCAGAAATTAAAGATTTTCTTATAGCAACTTCATTCTTCTTAATTGCTCTTAAAGTTGATTCGCCCAAAATAAAATGTTTTCCAATTGCCGTAGATCCTTCTCCTTTTCCTAAGCCACCTAAAATTGCAATTGTCGTTTCCAACGAAATTGATTGTCTTTGATGTTTTTTTCTTCATTGGGCCAAATACAATCTCAAAAAAAAAGAAATAAAAAAATAGACCTACGATATTGAGATCGCAAAAACATCTTTTAAAGAAAAATAAACGACACTCACTAAACGTTTCAATCAAAAAACCGTGCTGCGTATTATAGTGCAACTTGGAATTAGCAAAATTTGAAACAACTCATTATAAAACGAAGCACTGCTAAAAGAATAAATATTTTAAAACAATAACAGGTTATATCTTTCAATGCGAAACTCACAATGATGTAATAGGGACATCATGTAACAAGAGAATCCCCGAATTGCAAACGCTCATTTTACTGACATCTGGATGAGAATAGTTGATATTTAATTATAATAGAAATTTTTGGATGAAATACAAACCGCACAAGTTAGAGACTTCACTGTATATGTATATATATATATATATATATATATATATATATATATATATATATACATACATATATATATATATATATATATATATATATATACATGTATATATAATATGTATATATGTTTATATACGTATATATCGATTTCAAGAACCGCTATTCTATGACGCTACCCATAAAGACGCCATCTTGTGGCGCTAGTTCCGTGACGCTCGCCTCAGCAATTTACTGTAGAGAAAAAAAATAATACAACGACAGTATAAAAAAAAATTGAAACAATAAAAATTTTACAAGCACTACATTTGTGGCGAGTTTTCCTAGCTTGGACATATTTTCAATCATGGCTCTTTTTTAGTCTTTCGTAGCAAGCCGTACATCTTCTTTTCTTATCATCATCAACTAAAACATGATTTTCACTGATTTGATTAGGCGGAGTAGGTCTTGTAAAACCTTCGTCCAAAAGCAACTTGTTCTTTGAATTTCGTGATTGACATTTTTTTCTTTGTTACCGTCTGATGTAAGCAATACGCATTTATTAGCATAGTTTCTGTTAGCAATTCTACTGCTAATTTTCGGTACCATTTCGGATCTCTTTTCGTAACTTTCAACTGATCAAAAAGATCTATAAAGGCTTTTATTCCAGTCGTCAGTCGAAAATGCCACTGAATCTCTAAAAATTATACGAACAAGCTGAATTTTGCTAAGAATATCAATTTTGTGACCCCAAAAAGGTACAAAAAAGTTGATAATTTTTACCCCCAACTTTCGCCTAAAACGCCCCCTCGTAGGGAGCAAAAACGGAAAAAGTCGATTTATTAAAAATCTGTACGCTGTGGAAAAATGTATTTTAAATACAATGTAGCTGAGATTATTTTGTACAAAAATGTTTATCAGCACTTTTTATGTAGAATAAACCGTTCTCTCAGATACAACGCTTGAAGCGACAGGTGATTTTGAATGTCAGTTTGTAGCATTTCTCTTTTCCTTTCGTATGTATTAAAAGATCGAAAAACATTATCAATCTTTTTGCGTCGCCGAGATTGATAATATAAACATTTTTAGTTTTGTTTATGTAACACAGATGGGTATTTCTTTGGTATTTCTTTGATGTAGATTCCGCTTAATATTTCTCGTCAAATACATGTTCACTTAGGTTGGTGAGAAAGTTATGCGGGGAGGCCAACGATTTTTAAGAATGATGTCACTCTGCAATAGACCACGATACGACTCAGGTCATTGTTTAGTCCGAATTTTTTAAATTCGTAATGGTTTTTAGTTATTCGTTTTTGTTGTCATCGGAAATTGGTTAGTAAGCAGTGAAGTGTAGTTAAGGAAGATTTTGATTCGGAAGAAATAGCTTGCGGCGTTTAGTTCTTCAAAGCCGGCATTTTTTTTGTCGAGAGGTGAATTTGTTGAGTTAATCACCAATTGTTTGTGCTGTGCTGTATCTGAGAGGTTTGTAAGACGGCGTTTCCAACTAATTGAGAGGTCCACATGGTTTAAAGAAGAAATTGAGTGCTCGAGTTTTGAAGATTGCAGTTTGTTGTCATCCAGGATAATCTGAAGCCCGAACCAGTATCCAACTTCTCCAGATTTGTCTAATTTGTGTTCTATGGTCACTTCAGACCAATCCTAGCTTGTGTGGGACAGAGTTGTGTGTTGTTTGCAGTGTTTTGATCTAATTACAATTCCAAAAACTTCTTAAAGGAAATACCAGCCAGAGTGATATAAGGTACTTTTTGGTTAAAAATTTTCTAGGTAAAAATAGACATTTTTCAATAATAAAAAAAATGCTTTCATGACAAACTAAAAAATTGTAAATAAAGGAAATTATAAGTATTATGGATTAGCTAATTGTCATATTAGTTACATTCAATTCATTTTAAAATTTAATTAATATTTCAAAAAGGTTTGATATTTCATTTCGACATATGACAGTCAGTATTATCTTTTTTTTTTGGCAACCGGTACATAACCATACATTTTAATTGTTTTGTTTAAAAGTTAACCTCAATGTAATCTCCGTTAAAAAATTTAGATAATTTTCATTTGTAATAATAATTTAAATCCCTATAAGTGTACCTAACGTCTGGAGCTTGTTGTAAATCTTTATAAATAACAGTATTGTTAAGTTTTGTTCATAAATTTTGTTAATATTAAAAGGTAAAAGAAATAATAAGTTAGACTTACTCACAATCAATTTAATTTAACTAATCGGACGACCGGTTTCGCTTTCTATAATATGCAAAGCATCTTCAGGTCACGATACAAAGTTAAAATGCTGAAAATAATAATCTCATATTAGGGTGTTGTCTAATAAAGATAAAACATAGGTAGGTGATATAAATTATATAAATTACAGTAATTATGCCAATATTACATGTCTGTGGTTTTATAAATGAATAAAATGTTTAAGCAGACAAGGTAAGACCCACAAATTGGTAACATAGTCTATTAAACTGTAATGGATTAATAAATAAACCAATAAATAAACATTACTTACATGCCGGTACTCTATTAAATTCAGGTCAACTATTGTAATGTATTGTATTGTATTCCCCGTTTACTGTTAAACAATTACAATAGTTGACCTGAATTCTCCAATCAACAATACAAGATAGTTTGAACCATGTTTTTCAATCATCAATTAATAGAGTACCGGCATGTAAGTAATGTTTATTTATTGGTTTATTTATTAATTCATTACAGTTTAATATACTATGTTACCAATTTGTGGGTCTTACCTTGTCTGCTTAAACATTTTATTCATTTATAAAACCACAGACATGTAATATTGGCATAATTACTGTAATTTATATAATTTATATCACCTACCTATGTTTTATCTTTATTAGACAACACCCTAATATGGGATTATTATTTTCAGCATTTTAACTTTGTATCGTGACCTGAAGATGCTTTGCATATTATAGAAAGCGAAACCGGTCGTCCGATTAGTTAAATTAAATTGATTGTGAGTAAGTCTAACTTATTATTTCTTTTACCTTTTGAAATGGACTCACACAAGCAACACATTCATGATTTGTTAATATTATTTGTAATAACTGTTGATGTGAAGTAATAATAAATATGCAACGTTTCTCTCTAAACCAGGAGTTGTAGAATTATTTTCTTTCAAAGGATTTTTACCCTTTAATATTTTTTAGGCAAGAAAAGCCTTTCTTTCTATCCAGCAAGAGGATTCTTTTAAATGGCGTCCAAATTCAAATAGTTTAGCAACCTCCTTGTGTTGTGTTTTTTTTTATTCCTTTGTAGTTACCCCTTCTAGTCCCTCCTTGATTCACTTTCAAACGTTTAGATTTGATTGCTTACCCTATCTCCAGCCCAGTAATTACTGTTCCCACTTTCAACCCCTTACAAGTGATACCCAATGTGGTAGGCAAATTATATCCGTTACAAGTTACGCCCGCGAAATCAATTTTAAGTAAAATTTTTATTAACTCCACGGTGAAAATTCGATCTTTCCAAGATCGAATTTTTACCGTGCATTTGGAAAGATGAAGGATATTTTTAGGTCTAAGATTCCAATGTGTGAAAAGAAAAGTATTTAATCAGTGTATTTTACCAGTGATGACCTACGGCGCAGAAACCCTAACACTCACAACAACAACAGTGAGTAAACTACAAGTTGCGGAAAGGGCAATTGAGAGAATAATGTTAGGGATTTTTCTACGTGATAGAATACCCAATGCTACTATACGCAAAAGATCAGGAGTAGCAGACGTTATTGAAAGGATAACAATACTAAAGTGGAACTGGGCAGGTCATGTAGCAAGATCAATTGATGACCGGTGGGCAAAAAAATTTTGGAATGGAGACCCCGAATACAAGCTAGCTAACAGAAATAGAGGTCGACCCCTAACGAGATGGACAGATGACATAAAAAGAGTGACTACAAATTGGATTCAGATGTCGCAAAATCGGACTAAGTGGAAAAGCATGCGAGAGGCCTATGTTCAGCAGTGGACGTTAGAGGGTAGTTGATGATGATTGATGAAAAATTCGATATCTTTTAATCAGAGTGTCCTATCGACAAAAATAAAACTGGATTTTAAATGAGAAGAGTGCAGCTTTCGTATAAAGATTTTGTTTTTGTCGCAAATGAAATTAGTTTTTATAAAGGTGTAAAATACATAAACGTTGCCGGATTTTTGCCATTTTTTATGATTCTTATGATATCAACAAAATTTACGGATGAGGTAGTCATAGGTATTCATGATCGCATAAGAGAAAGATGACTTAAAATACATGCCATGAAAATGAATATCCAGATTTTGGTCTGGAAGTTATTACTGTAAAACACAATAGATATGCGTAGGTAGTAGAATTGCTTAGGCCTAGAGAACTAGAAAGAGATAAAATTAAAAATTAAAATGAATATGTATACCTAACAGCAAAAGGAAGGTGTGAAAAGACAATCAGAGTTCGAATCACCAAAGAGAAACAAGTAATAGGAGCATTGTTCTATATTATAGCTGAAAAAATTAGACCTGAAATAAAGAAGAGAAGATACATCTCTATATTACTGTCTGTTATTACTTATAGCTTAGAAATTTAGCAGTTGACAAAAAAGCAAAAGAACAATCTACTAGTAATGAAAATGAACTTTTGGAGAAGGGCAGCAAGCGGATCTAGACTTAAGGATATTAGAAACCAAGAAATCAGGAAGCAAATGGAAGTAGAAGAAACTTTAAAATAAATGTATAAAAAAGCAACAATTAATATGGTAAAGACACATAAGGCGAATGGGAAAGGAACGACTTCCAAAAAAGATATTGGAATGGATCCCAGCGGAGAAGAGAAAACGAGGTAGACCACCTATAACATGGCTACACGGAATCACCAAAGCAACATCAGAAAGAAATTTAATAAAGAAGGATTATTTTAGTACAGGGTGACAATAGGCAATAGGACGATTTTGAACTAAATGGTACACAAGAAATTTGCAAGAAAATGCTATTTTATTAAAATGAAGCTTATATTATGCCATTTACAATTTAGTGAAGTATGGAAAATAATGTCATCAAGATGGTGACCATCACGTTGGATGCAGTTTCCGATCCTCTTTATGAAATCCTTCACAACACGCTCTAACATCGCTCGATGAACAGTCAGGATTTCCTGGCGAATTGCGTTCTTTAACTCGATCAAATTACGAGGCTTGCTAGCATATACACGACTCTTTAAATACCCCCATAGAAACAAATCACAAATTGACAGGTCTGGAAATCTTGGAGGCCACGGCAAATCTCCGAAACGTGAAACGAGTTATCCTGGGAACAGGTTTGGAGAATATTCATTGAAGCATGGGCAGTATGTGCCGTGGCACCATCCTGCTAAAACCATACATTTCTTGGGTTTATCCCTTTTCTGCGTAGTTCTGGAACCAAAATATTTTGCACCATGTCAACGTAGCGAATAGGATTAACGGGGACGGTATGGCCAGTCTCTTTGAAAAAATATGGCCCAATAATGCCAGTCGGACCAATGGCACACTACACTGTGACTTTTTGAGAATGTAAAGGACGCTCATGGAGATTTCGTGGGTTTTTAGGAGCCCAGTACCTTTAATTCTGTTTATTAACGGTTCCGGTTTAAAACAAATGAAAAATGGGAAAACACCAGGAGAAGATAAAATTACTTCAGAGATACTAAAAATTTGAGGCACTGCATTAGAAGAGGCAATGAGAGCATTACTGAATAAATGCCTATTAGAAAGACAAATACCAAAAGCATGGAAAAATTCGGAAGTCATTCTACTCCATAAAAAACGGGACGCCGCAAATATAGAAAACTACCGACCAATAAGCTTATTGTCACACCTTTACAAACTACTAACCCGAATAATAACAAATAGATTGACAGCCAAGCTAGATGTATACCAACCAGTGGAGCAAGCAGACTTTCGTAAGAGTTTTAGCACTATCGATCACTTGCAAACAATCCGGACAGTTATTGAAAAAACAATAGAGTACAACATACCACTACATCTGGCATTTGTCGATTATCACAAAGCATTCGACAGTATCGAGAAATGGGCTTTCTTAACAGCATTGGACGACGCCAGAATAGATTCAAGATATGCTGCCCTTCCTAAGAATATATACGATGATGCTACTTTTCACGTAAAAATAGATGATCATCTGGAAACTATGAAAATAGACCTTGACAAAGGTGTGAGACAAAGCGACACCATCTCACCCAAGCTATTTACTTTGGCATTAGAAAATGTCTTCAAAAAACTAAATTGGGCCGAAAAGGGATTAAAAATAGATGGAGTATATCTTAACCATTTGCGTTTTGCAGACGACATAGTACTAATAAGCACAGATATCAATGAACTAAAATCAATGCTATAAGATTTAAATCACAAATCGAATCAAATAGGATTAAAAATGAATCTCGACAAAGAAAGATATTAAGCAACAGTCTAGAAAACATCACGATAGATAACATCAATATAGAAAAGGTAGAAATATATATATATATATATATATATATATATATATATATATATATATATATATATATATATATGTATATATATATTGAAATGATATTGTTTAAAAAAATTAATTTATAAGTTATATACTACATAATATTAGATATAAAAAAGTATTTGATTATTTTAAATAAGTTATATACTAGAGAATTTAATAAAAATATATTTATGTGAGGGCATTTTTAATAAATTAGCATATAATAAGTGTAAAAAGTTGTATTTTAATGTTGTAAATATATTTAAGTGAGCCATGTGCATAGGCAACCAACTATACAGTAAATTGACAGATAGAAATTAATCATAATACGAATATAAGTGGGGTTATAATAATAATGTTAGTTTAAAATGTTTAATTTATATATATTTAATGATTTACATGTTTATTCTGATCTGAAAAGCCTAAATGTCAACAAAATTATCAATGGAACATTAACGAATTCTCCAGAGTGCAGAGTGTGACCATTGTTTACGGTCGAATATTCTGGAATAATGATTATGTCGGTGGATGGAACAGATATTTTTTCGAGAACATCCATATCGAAGAAATAGAACAAATTGGAACATGATCTCTTACCAGATGGTTCTAGAATATACAAAAAAGATATAAATACCCGTGATTTGGATTCAAGATGGCAGTTTTTAGTCAGAAGTCAGGCCAGTTCATTATGAAAGTTAGTAGACACATTTAGTTAGTGTAGTAAATTGTTCAGAATTTTCAAGAAGTCAGTCAGAAAAGTTTAGTAAGAAATATGAAAGTTAGTTGGAGTCAGTGAATCAAGTACAAATAGTCCAATTGTTTAATATAATTAAAAAAGGTATATTGGAAGAAATTAAATTATGTTATGGTTGGAGATTAGTATAAATCAACTTATAATAATTGGATATTGGTATATTGAAAAGAAGAATAAATATAAATGCTGTTTGCTGGTTTGCTTGGTGGTATATAAATGCTGGTGAAGAAAAATATATCTTAAATTGGTAGAAGCTGATAATTGGAAAAAGAAATTTCACAAAAATAAGGATAACCGAAGTACGAAGACATTCAGTGGTGATTAGAATATATAGTGGAAAACAGTTCATTTAGGCATTCAGTGAAAGAAAGGTACAAAATTTTGTTAATATAATTTAGTTAGTGTTATAACAATTTCAATTTTGAAGATAGTTTGTTTAAATTTAACATTGTCTATAGAATTTAATTAGTTTTATAAGAACATCAATTTAAAGATAGTTTATTTTAAATTTACATTGGCTAGGTTAGATATATATGTGTGTTTCATAATAGTTATAATAAAGATAATTTAAAAAAGTACTTACAAGCTAATTCTTTGAGAACCGCGATAAAAACCCTATATATTATATTATTAAAAATACTCATTGCTCATCATTCAAACAAAAAACACATCATAACAATTTGGCACCCAACGTGGGGCTCTCTATTTAAAAGAATTAGTTTGGGAAGATAAGTGCTCTCATATAATTAAATTAATTATCAGTAGAAAGAAAAAGTATAGATTTTAATTTAAATTATATTTGAACAAGTAAAGTCTCAAAATGTCTCAAGGAAAGAAAGGTACAAGAAGCAAAAAGAATGAAGAAGATGTGGAAGTAGAAACACAACCTATACAAGAGGAGAGTTTAGTTCAAGTTCCACAAGATACTGCAGAAATGAATCCAGAAAGAGAGGAAAATGTCAATATGGCAGCTTTGATGTCATTAATGATGCAGATGAACAAGACAATAGAAGAGAATTCAAAAGAAGTCAAAGAAGACATGAAAAAAATGGAACAGAAAATGGAAGAGAATACGAAGAAAATGGAAGAGAATACGAAAAAAATGGAAGAGAACACGAAAAAAATGGAAGAGAATTATAGAAAATTAGAAAAGAAAATAGAAGATAATAATAATAAAATTGTAAAGCAAATAGAAAAACAAATCGATAAAAAACTTGAAGCTGCAGAGAAAAAGTAGCAAATGAAATAAAAATTATACGGAATGACTACAAGAAAAGGATAGAAAATGAGAGGACAGAAGTAAAGAGGATTATTCAAGATAATAAGATAGATATAGAACAGAAAATAGAGTTACAGAAATGTAACTTAGAAGTAAAAATTAACGAAGACAGGAGAAACACAGAAGAAAAATTAGACGATATACAACAAAATATCCAAATAAATAGTAATCAAATAAGAAATGTGGAACAGAGAATAGATGATATTTCACAAATGAGAGACATAGGGAGACCTTACTTAAATTTAACAAATGAGACTGGGATTAAATTCTCTGGTAATATAAAAAATTTGCATCCTAGAGTATACATAAATAGTTTAAAACATAAATTAAGATTGGTGAATAATATTAATGATATTAAAGATTATATTAGAATGACATTAAATGACAATGCAGCAACTTGGTTTGCTAGTATTGAGAATGATTTAGATAATTTTCAAACATTTGAAAATAAATTTTTAAATTATTATTGGGGTGAATTAGAGCAAGCCAAGTTTAGAGAAATTCTATATTTTGGAAAGTATAATCAAAATTTAAAATCAAATATGGTAGATTATGCATTAAAATTGATAACAGTTGCAAAATATTTAGAACCACCACTTAGAGAGGATGAAACAGTCTTAAATGTATCTAGACATTTTGATGCTGATGTTGTCCAAACAGTAACTGTACAAAATATTCAAACAATAGATAGTTTTATTAATTTTATTCAAAGAATACAAAGAGGCAATATGACAAGTAATAATAACAACAGAAAAAACAACAATAACTTTCAATATAATAAAAATGATAATCAACAATATAGACAATCATATAACAATAATACTAGGTATGGTGATAGTTTACAAAATTTTAATAATACTAACAGTAATCCAAATAGACAGAACTTTAATAATAATACTAGTTATAATAGACAAAATTTTAATAATAATACTAATTATAATAGACAACATTTTAATAACAGTACTAATAATAATAGACAAGATTTTAACAATAGAAGAAATACAGAGCGACCTAACTATAACAGACAGGTAAATTGTGTTCGAAGGAATAGAAGCTGCGAAGACAGGGAACGAAATAGTACAAGGCAAGAAAATGTGAGTAGAAGTCATAGTAGGGAAAGACATAGGACATCAGATCCAAGTGGTCAGATACAATCTGACAATTCTAATAATCAAAATTTTGTGCAGTAAACTTTCTGAATTACAAGTTAGGCCATTGCTATTATGAAAAACCTTCTGAATTTATTTCTTTAGATGAAGATAAAATTATTGAATCTATTAATTTAATTTATATAAATGCTTTGGCAAAAAATAAAACGATTAAAATTATGATAGATACTGGTTCAGAAAGTACTTTAGTCTCGGAGAATTTTATTTTTAATACATTAAAACTATCAGATATAATAAAGATTCCAAAAATTAAAATTATTGGTGCAAATAATAAGAAGTTGGGTGAAATTGATAAACTAGCCAATTTTAAAATTAATATTCTTAATAAAGAAATTAATATGCAAGGATTTATTGTCAAGGATTTATGTGTTGATATATTAATGGGAAATGATGAATTGGAAAAGAAGAAAGTAAAGATAGATTTTGAAGAAAAAATGGTAACTTTGGAAGGGCAAATAATTAAATTTATGCAGAAAGATGAGGTGGAAGAAGGAATAAGAGTTGATAGGATATTATTAAAAGAAAATAATGATGTTTATGAAGAAGAAATGTATTTTGATGATAGGGAAATGTCCCAAAAGAATGTAAAGAATAATTATTGTAGTGAATATTTAAGGAATGGAAATTTTAAGCAGATGGATGCCTACGAGGCGGAGTGCGTAAAATTGGAAGCAAGGAATAATGAGTACATAATGAAGAATAATGTTATTTGTAAAGAAGAAGATATGATGAAAGTTTTAAATTGCCCTGAAGAATATAAATCAATAGTCATTTCCATATTGCAGCAACACAAGGGACTTGTCAATAAAGAAAATAGAATTGCACAGAATTATATCCATAGTATAAGAGTTAAGGAGGAAAAAGATTTTAAAACAAAATCATACCCAATACCATATAAATACAGAGAAGAAGTAAACAAAACAATTAATAATATGTTAGAAGATGGGATCATTGAGAAGGCAGACACACGTTTTATTAACCCCATAGTAGTAGTACGAAAAAGATCAGGTGAAATCAGGTTATGTTTGGATGCAAGGAATATTAACAAGATTACTGAAAAGCAATTTGAAGCACCAATGAGTATAGATGGAATATTAGGAAGAATTACAGGAATGTCATTTTTCACTAAAATCGATTTACAGCATAGTTTCTGGTTAATACCTCTAGAAAGAAAAAGTAGACAGTATACAGGATTTCAGATAGATGGAGTAGTATATCAATTCAAAGTAGTACCATTTGGACTTCAATCATCTTGCAGTGCTCTATGTAGATGTCTTCATGATATTTTGGATCAATATGAACATTTTGTAATTCACTACATTGATGATATATTAATTTTTTCTAAAACGGCTGAAGATCATGAGAAACACCTAAAAATTATAATAAATAGATTAGACAAAGTTGGACTAAAAATAAATCAAGAAAAATGTACATTTTTTCAAAAAGAAGTCATATATCTAGGTTATAAACTTAACACTAAGGGAATCGAAATGGATCCAGAACGGACACAAGTCATTCAGGAATATAAAACACCACACAATTTAAGAACTTTAAGAGGATTTATTGGAATAATTAATTATTATAAAAGGATGATACCAGATCTAAGTATAAAAGAAATTCCATTACTTGAACTACTGAGAAAAGGTGTAAAATGGAGATGGGATCAGAGAAGAGAACTAGCATTCCAAGAAATTAAAAACATTTTTCTGTCAAATTTGAAAATATACTATCCTGACTACACACAGCCATTCATATTAAGAACAGATGCATCAATAGAGAGATTATCAGGGGTATTATTACAAATACATGATGGGGTCGAATACCCAATACAATTCATTTCAAGAATTACAAAGCCACATGAAAAGGGTTACTCAGTTTCAGAATTAGAACTAGCAAGTATAATACACTGTGTCACAAAATTAAGATTTTATTTGTTGGGTAATGAATTTACAATAGAAACAGATCACCAAGCTTTAACGTCTATATTAAATAACAAATATGGAAACAGTAGAATACATAGGTGGAGTCTAATATTGAGTGAATACTCATTTGAAATCAAATACATTTCTGGAAAATCCAATATAGTGGCAGATGCTTTATCAAGGTTAGAAAATACATCACAAAAAGGGCAGCGAACAATAAAAATTGGATTAAATCAATTAGTAGAAAGTACAGGATTATATTCTAAAGAAGAAATTATAAGAGATCAGATCAATTTGAGTGAAAAACAAAAAGTCCTTAGGAAAGATGGGGTATATTATAAAATAATAAATGGCATAGAAGTATATGTAATAACTAGAACTTTAGCAAAGAAAATATTGAAAAATTTACATAACAATTATATGCATATTGGTTCAAGAAAGCTATGGATGCTATTTAGGAACAATTATTTTGCAAAGAATGACATAAGTATAGCAAAAGAAATTACTACCCAATGCCCAATATGTCAACTAAACAAAGAAAAGAATTTCAAAAACCAGAACACATATAAATCTAATGTTGTATATGAAAAACTAAATACAGTTTCCATGGATTTTATTTCAAATTTAGTTCTCAGTCCAACAGGAAAAAAGCATATACTAGTGATAGTTGATTTATATACAAAATTTATTAAACTATATCCCTGCTTTAGAACAAATGTTAAAACATTAAAATTATATATTAATCAATTTTTCGAAGAAATAGGACCATTTAGAAATTGCATAATAGATAATGCTACATATTTTAACAACCAAAAATTTCGGACATTTTGTGAGAAAAAGGGAATCAACATTCATTTTACAAGTATCAGACATCCTCAGGCAAATCCTGCAGAAAGATATATTAAAGAAGTTATAAAATATTTAAGGATACTGTGCCAAAACCAACATGAAACTTGGCAGCAACATATACCACAAATAGAATATTTTTTGAATAATACACATAATTTGAATACAGAGGAAGTACCAGAATATTTAATGTTTGGCCATATAGGAAACAGAAAGTGGATTAGTGAATATAATCAGGATATGTTAGAACAAGTAATGCAGAAAGTGAATAACCGAATTAGGAGGAAAGCTGAAAAATATATCAGAAGACAAAATCGAAATATAAAAAAACCAATCACATTTCAAAAAGGAGACCAAGTGTTAATTCGTTCACTTAGAAAAAGTAATGTTAAAGAAAATCGTTGTAAGAAATTACAACCAATGTTTGAAGGTCCATATAGAATTGAAAATCAGAATGGACTAAATAGTTATGTGTTAATAGATGCAGAGAACAGACTAAGAGGCATGTTTCATATTAATGACATTTTTCAATATCATGAAGAGATTGAATAATGTTTTCTATACCTTTAACACAAATATAATAACACTAATAACTTACTGATAGATCCATTTCATACATAGATGGTAGATTTCTTTGTTGTGAATCAATTTGACATCATACTTGTTGAATTTTGTATATATGGAAATTATTTTGTACCCTAAAAATCATAATTTGGGGGTTAGATACAAAATTGATTTTATAAATGTCTTTCTAATATAATAAAGTATAAAACTTACCAATTTATATGGATGAAAGCCTGTTGAATGGAAATAATTCCTAGATTTGTATCTTAACATCCATTGTAAAATGTAAACACAATAAAACAACACACAAACTTTATTTGACATGACAGTTTGACATAGACAGCGAACAGGGATGTATTTGATAGAACAATTAAAATAGGAAATTAAATTATTTCATTTATTATAATTACTAAGGTATGTGGATAAGAAAATTAATATTTAAAAAAATAATAAGTAAATTATTTATTTTAAATTTAATTTTGGGGTGTTTGAAATGATATTGTTTAAAAAAATTAATTTATAAGTTATATACTACATAATATTAGATATAAAAAAGTATTTGATTATTTTAAATAAGTTATATACTAGAGAATTTAATAAAAATATATTTATGTGAGGGCATTTTTAATAAATTAGCATATAATAAGTGTAAAAAGTTGTATTTTAATGTTGTAAATATATTTAAGTGAGCCATGTGCATAGGCAACCAACTATACAGTAAATTGACAGATAGAAATTAATCATAATACGAATATAAGTGGGGTTATAATAATAATGTTAGTTTAAAATGTTTAATTTATATATATTTAATGATTTACATGTTTATTCTGATCTGAAAAGCCTAAATGTCAACAAAATTATCAATGGAACATTAACGAATTCTCCAGAGTGCAGAGTGTGACCATTGTTTACGGTCGAATATTCTGGAATAATGATTATGTCGGTGGATGGAACAGATATTTTTTCGAGAACATCCATATCGAAGAAATAGAACAAATTGGAACATGATCTCTTACCAGATGGTTCTAGAATATACAAAAAAGATATAAATACCCGTGATTTGGATTCAAGATGGCAGTTTTTAGTCAGAAGTCAGGCCAGTTCATTATGAAAGTTAGTAGACACATTTAGTTAGTGTAGTAAATTGTTCAGAATTTTCAAGAAGTCAGTCAGAAAAGTTTAGTAAGAAATATGAAAGTTAGTTGGAGTCAGTGAATCAAGTACAAATAGTCCAATTGTTTAATATAATTAAAAAAGGTATATTGGAAGAAATTAAATTATGTTATGGTTGGAGATTAGTATAAATCAACTTATAATAATTGGATATTGGTATATTGAAAAGAAGAATAAATATAAATGCTGTTTGCTGGTTTGCTTGGTGGTATATAAATGCTGGTGAAGAAAAATATATCTTAAATTGGTAGAAGCTGATAATTGGAAAAAGAAATTTCACAAAAATAAGGATAACCGAAGTACGAAGACATTCAGTGGTGATTAGAATATATATAGTGGAAAACAGTTCATTTAGGCATTCAGTGAAAGAAAGGTACAAAATTTTGTTAATATAATTTAGTTAGTGTTATAACAATTTCAATTTTGAAGATAGTTTGTTTAAATTTAACATTGTCTATAGAATTTAATTAGTTTTATAAGAACATCAATTTAAAGATAGTTTATTTTAAATTTACATTGGCTAGGTTAGATATATATATGTGTGTTTCATAATAGTTATAATAAAGATAATTTAAAAAAGTACTTACAAGCTAATTCTTTGAGAACCGCGATAAAAACCCTACATATTATATTATTAAAAATACTCATTGCTCATCATTCAAACAAAAAACACATCATAACAATATATATATATATATATATATATATATATATGTATATATATATATATATATATATATATATATATATATATATATATATATATATATCTAGGACAGGCAATTAAAAACGAAAAGGAAAATCAAACCCTAGAAATTAAAAGAAGGACACAATTGCCATGGGCTGCTTTTGATAAGTTGAGCTTCATTTTAAAAGACAGAAAAATCCCAATACGCTTAAAACTAAAAACCTATGAAACTTGTATACTACCAGTTGCAACTTATGGATTGGAAACTATGGCAATAATAAGAAAAATGGCAGAACAATTAAGAGTATCTCAACGGGCCATGGAGAGGGCCATGTTAAATATAAGCCTCAGAGATAAAATTCCTAACACCGAAATACCGACATCATGGAAAAAAAAACAACATTGAGATTGCAATGGGTAGCACATGTAGCAAGACAAGTCACAAACAGATGGTCTCGTAAAGTGACATTCTGGAGACCTCGAGAAACAAAAAGAAGCGTGGGAAGACCCAAATGGATAGACGATATAAGAGCTGTAGCTGGAAAGCAGTGGATGAGAATTGCAAAAGATAGAAAAGCGTAGAAGCAATTGGAGGAGGCCTATGTCCAACAATGGATAAATGAAGGCTGAAGAAGAAGAACGGTTCCGTCCAAATGGAAATGAGCTTCGTCTCTCATTAGAAGATGCTGACCTAAGTTATCCTCCAAAAGAACTTGCATTCTCGTAGCGAAATCCTCACGTTGTTTAACATCTCTTTCCATTAATTTTTGGACAATCTGCAATTTGTAGGGGTGAAATTTTAGGTCCTTTTGCAACATTTTGCTAAACGATTTTCGATTAATGTTTAGCTCAATTGCATGTTTTCGAGTATTTTCATGACACTGCCTGTCTTTCTAAAATTCTTTATCCATCTTAAGATTGTGTTGCGAGATGGAACTGCTTCACACCTACCAATATTAAAGTAAGTGCGAAAAAACCGCTGCGTAGTGATCACTGATTCTTGATTTTGGATAAACGTATCGTATGCAAACGTGCGATGTTCTGCTCCATGTTTACTGAAATGGCACACTATTACAGAGGTAGTAACGCCGCGCTTGTCCCACTCTCAATCCCCTTAAGCTTCGTACTATGCGTTCTAAAACATCCGGCTCCCGATTTTCACCCTTTGTCATAGTTTAGAATAATTTTGTGATTTTCTCTATTTCTTTACCTCCATATTTTAGCAGTTTATTGCGCATTTTAACTTGCCCTGGAGACTTACTGCTCTTTAACTAGCTTAGTGATATACTGACTTCGTCAGTGTTAACGTTTATATCTTGACTTAATTGAACATTCGATGTTAACATTTGTACTTTACATTCATCACCTTTAAATACATGTTTTTGATATTCTGTCCATGTATCTGTACTTACATGTGTAAGTGCAACTATCTCCTTGACTTGGGCAGACCTAGTGACGGAACTAAATACAAGATCTGTAATGCCCAAAATCACAAAGTAATTAAAAACTCTTTTAAGAATCTTAAATTACAAAGGTACTTCCACAATGTGTCTAAATTGAAACGTCCTTAACCTGTGCACCACCCCTGGCAATCACGATAATAGATGTAGGCGAAGTGAATTTACCCCCGCCATAAATTACATCAGGATATCGGTTAATTGGGTCTAATTAGCAAGAGTGAAGTGCGAGGAGAATATACCTGACGGCCGACTAATTCTCCCTGAATTATGATGCCAATTGCGAAATTAGATATGAAAAGCGTGGAGGCGAGTGTACCTGAATGTTTGCTCATTGCCTTAGCCAGTGACGTGGTTTCTGTAAGATATGAAATAAGTCCCAGATTTTGGTCCAAATATCTTACCTTAATTGTTTTACATGGTTTGCCGTCGGCAATTAACAATTTTTTAGTTTTCTTTATTCTGAAAGCCGTCTGTCGTCTTATTGTATAAAATACCGATTACGGTATAAAAATTGACCCTTTCACAGATGTATCTTTAAAATGTGCAAGATTGGCCAGAGATACCAAGTGGAGGCAGCTTGAAAGTGTTCAAGAAAAAATATAACTCAGTTCAATAGCATTATTCACCGAAGAACTATTAAAAATCATCCAAAGCAACGACGAGGAAACCCTGGATGGAGCACAAAAAAAGTTTTTTCACCTTTGCTCATTTGAACTTGCTTTGAGAAGCAATGAGGCCGTAAACTACAAGATTCAGTTTTTCCAGAAGGAATTTGATGTAATAGGAGAATTTACGGGCCGAATTGAATACAACAGCATTTTTTCCAAAACAAATCAAGGCGGTTTGAAAAGTTTGGCAAGCAGCAAATGGCTGGTAAGAAATTCATCAAACAAAAATTTATGCCCAGTTAGATTATTTTTGAAGTAAACGGAAAAAATGGGACCAAAGATTTAATCAGACTCTTAGCGTTCACCGCAGTTGGAAGGATGGATCTTGATTCAAAAACTGTCCACTTGGAATCAACACCGTATCTAAGTGGACAATAATGTCAGCTGAAAAAATTGGAATTAACACAAAAAAACATAAAATAACAAACCATTCTCATCGATCTTCAGCTGTGTTAGCCTTGTTCAAGTAAGGTGTTTCTGAACAGAAGTTAATTAAATTAACGAGTCACTCAAATGCAAGCTTTTTAAAACTATATCTGCAGCTGGATTCGTCACCACCAGAAGTTGATCGAAAATCTCAGAACAACAAATGAAGCTGGACCTTCGAGTTCCCAAATACTACAGGTCAATGATACACCAAATAATGCTCATTCCGGTTGACGGGGCCACCAAACGAATTCGTTTTGTAGGCACCGTTGCCAATTCTAGTTGAGGGTGGACGTTAACAGCAGCAACTATAAAGAAGTTAGCGGCTCTAGAAATGTGGCTGTATCGACGCATACTGAGAATAACTTGGACAGACAGAGTGACCAACACAGAGGTATTAAGACGAATGGGTAAAGAGGTGGAATTGTTAACAACTGTTAAAAGGAGGAAAGCGTCATACCTGGGCCATGTGTTCCGTAATGATAAGTACAGTCTGCTACAGCTTATCGTGGAAGGCAAGATTGAAGGTAGAAGAGGTTTGGGCAGAAAGAAGAAATCCTGGTCAGAAACTTAAGAGAATGGTTTCAAATACCAGAAGCTGCGAACATAATACATGCGGCACAAAACAGAGAAACCTATCGTTTGATGGTCGCCAACCTTCGGTAGAAGACGGCACATAAAGAAGAAGTTTCATTATTAAAAGTAATGTATTTTTCTGCGATCAAAAGAATGTTATGTGTCATTCTTTAATGTACCATGTTTTAGGCAGAAACGAAAAGCTTTGCGTTTTTTTACTTGGCTAAGATTATAGCTCATATTTTGGATATTTCGATTGATTAATTTTTTTGAAACATTTTAAGAGTTTATTAAATTAACTTATGTTTATTTTAGTTTTTTTTATTTCAAGAGCTATAATCTACTTTAATTATAAGATTATTGATAACAATGTTTATTGTTATTTTTTAGTATTTAGTAAATTCAATTGGATAATTTCTGATATTGGCATGTATTTGTATATAATTTGTTTTGAGTATTAATAAACAATTTTTCGGGATTTAATATTTTATTTTTGTAGAGACGATATAAATCTATTTTTATGTGATTGCATATGTAATCTTTTTTACAGCTTATGGGTAAATATGTCGATTTTTATTGACTATTTCACTAGACTATTTTTAAATGATAAAACGTCATAGCAACGCCACGTTTCCTACTGGCAAAACTCCTTCTTGCCCGTGATTTCTTAGCAACAAAATTATGACAGATCCGTCACGAAGGTGTCTGGTAATTCTATTGTTGTCAGTTTGACAAACGTCCTTGAGGTGTAATCAATTTTGGACACATATAATGATTCCAGACGAAAAATCAAGATTTGGATGCCAGTCAGGTGAAGAAAATAAAAAAATTGATTTCAGAAAATGTCCCATTGAACACGCAGAGGTCCAGAAGCTCTATTTGGACCCAATTTTCTGAGTTCCTACGGGTTAGAAATTATACGCTTGAAAGAGATGTACTACCATAACGGAACTAGCAAAAATTCTCGAGGATTATGCCTTTAACATGAAAAAAGGCAATGGCGAAGACTATAAAGAGTCGTCTGTAAAGTCAATGTGGAATACTACAGCAAAAATGGTACAAGAAAAATATTTTACGGAGTACGGCATAAAAATCAACCCTTTCACAGATATATTTTTAAAATGTGCAAGATTGGCCAGAGATACCAAGTGGAGACAGCTTGAAAGTGTTCAAGAAAAAAGAAAACTCAGTTCAAAGGCATTATTCACCGAAGAACTATTAAAAATTATCCAAAGCAACGACGAGGAAACCCTCGATGGAGCACAAAAAAAGTTTTTTGACCTTTGCTCATTTGAACTTGCTTTGAGAGGCAATGAGGCCGTAAACTACAAGATTCACTTTTTCCAGAAGGAATTTGATGTAATGGGAGAATTTACGGGCCGAATTGAATACAACAGCATTTTTTCCAAAACAAATCAAGGCGGATCGAAAAGTTTGGCAAGCAGTAAATGGCTGGTAATAAATTCATCAAACAAAAATTTATGCCAAGTTAGATTCTTTTTGAAATTAATGTAGAAAAGGGGACCAAAAATTTTATCAGACAGACTCTTTCTTACCGTTTACCCCAACTGGAAGGATAGATCTTGGAATCAACACCGTATGTAAGTGGACAAAACAGCTGAAAAACAAATAAAGCTGGACCTTCGAGTTTCCAATTGCTACAGGTCAATAATACACAAAATCATGTTTTAGTAGAAAAGAATGGGCGAACTACTATAGCTTATAATAATTGTACATTTAATATTGTTAACAAATAAATAAAGATTATGTTTCGTTGATATGGTGCATTAATTGTCTCGTGAAATACTCTTGTCGAATATCACTGACAAAATTACTCGACTGACGTCGAGTCGAATTGCCAGGCAACAAACTTTCATACCAGTCGAAAATATTGCCGGCAAAATTTCCTCTCTCATGATATTATAATAAACAAAAATATATTTTTTACAGATTATGCTCGATATAGATAAATGCGTCGATTTTTATGATTTTTGTTTATAATGTGTTAATATGTTTTCTGACGTATGTTTTTCTGATGTATTTGAGACAAATGTTCGTTTAATTTATTTAATCTTGAGTTCCTTCATGCGTTTCAGGGTAAAATTATTGGCGCCCATTTTATATTGTAGTGAAGCTGTATTCCGTGTTACTTGTTTTCCTTGTCAAACTGTTATATTTTGTTAACTAATTATTATCTTTTGTTTATTTATCTGTCGTTAATCTGTAATTTTCTACCATCTGTATTCTTACCCACCTCCAATGAAGCTCCCAAACTAGGCAACGTGGTCTTCGTTAGGTATTGCTGAACGAGCAGCTTTTAATTATCTCCTTTTATCAGCTTTTCACCACAAATGTAGAGGGGAGACTAGGGGAAAATGTGATTTTGATCTCTGTCTATTAAGTGGAAACATCATGGAAACAACATGGTATCTCTATTAGTATCTCTCGCTAATTTTGTAATACTAACTATAAATTTAGGCGAAGGGGCGAAACTTACTATTAAAGTGACGCAAATTTCTTAGTTCATAGTCCTTCAATTTTGTTCATTTTTTAAGATGACACTATTTGATTATATCAACATTATTACCGTTTTTATGTGGTATTTACTAGATTTTAAACAATTTGTTTTGTATCTGGTAGTTTTCTTTAATTTCAATATATAATTTTAAAATTGAAAATGTTTTAATGTTAATATAATATAAATATTATTGCAAATTTACGAGATTTACCATTTTTATAGTAGCGATCACATTTATCCCTTTGGTACCGTCGCTGCCTATCTAGCTATCCGCTTTAATGGAATTGCCGACTGATGGTGTTTGCCACCCAAATTTATGGATATTAATTTCCATGATATTTCAGATTAATTGGCAACAACAAAGTAGGCGCTTTTGCATTCGTACGGGGCGCGGGCACAGAGACGTCGCCAACGCTTGATCATAATAATAATGGTTGTTATCGTTGTCGATTTGTTGTTGGGTTGGGAATGGAAGGGGGTGTAGTGGGGATTAGATGAAAATTGTTTTAATGTTCAGTATAATTGAGGTTTCATTAGGCAAACAGTTTTCGGGTTCGATCTGTGCTTTGTGTTGTTTATTTATTACCTTTATTACCTTTCCTACTTACGGGATGGCTAGATTTGACATGTTTACAAGGTGATAATGTATATATATATATATATATATATATATATATATATATATATATATATATATATATATATATATATATATAGAAACTTTCTTATTTCCTGGGTTTGTCGGTCTGATGTAAATAAAACTATTTAACTATTGCTTAAACCTTTCGGCAAATTTGCCATTTTCAATAAGCACTTTCTTTTATTTTATAAACATTACATTTTACAATTAAATTTCATGTTTACAATAATGCAGCAGAGAAAGTGGTTGACAAAATGCAAAATAAAAAAAGAAATAATTGGTTTGATGATGAGTTCAAATTAACAGTGGAAGAAAAAAATAAAGCAAGATTGAAATGTTCAAACACAAACAAAGAAGAGGAACGAGAAAAATACAAAGATCGATTGCAAAAGACAGAGAGATTATTTAAATAGAAAAAAAAAATCAAAAAGTAGAAGAAATTATGATCGAGATAGAAACCATTGTACCAATACTTAAAACTAGGTAACCGAAAACGAACAGCTAATATAGCTATAGAAGCAGAAAAATGGCAGAAGTATTTCGAAAAAATATATCAAAAAACGGATAGAGAACAAGAAAGAGAAACAATAACGAACACAGAACAAGATGAAGAAGAAGAATTGACCTATACAGAAGTGAAAGAAAATATGAAAGAAAAAACTTAAAAACAGAAAAACAGCTGGAGAAGGCGGAATAAGTATAGAACTTATAAAATACGGTTGGGAGGCACTATACAGACAGATTTATGCATTAATACAGAATACATGGAGCAAAGAAATAATGACAGAAGAATGGAAGAAGGGAATTATAGTGACAATCCCAAAACAGCCGGAGAAGGCGGAATAAGTACAGAACTTATAAAATACGGTTGGGAGGCACTATACAGACAGATTTATGCATTAATACAGAATATATGGATCAAAGAAATAATGCCAGAAGAATGGAAGAAGGGAATTATAGTGACAATCCCAAAACAAGGAGACCATAGAATATGCAAAAACTACCGAGCAATTAATTTACTGAATGTAACATATAAAGTAATGACTGGTATAATTAGAGACAGACAAACAATATATACAGAACAAAGCATATAGGATTACTAGTATGGTTTTAGAAAAGGAAGATCCACGATATACGCTATACATACGCTAAAACAAGTGATAAAGAAAACATACGAGTACGATGGAAAAACACATATACTTTTCTTGGACTTTAAATAGGCGTTTGACAAACTAAACAGAAGAAAAATGATTCAAGACTTTGATTAGATTTAGAGAGTTGGCCTTTTTGAACTATTTCACTGCGACCTTTTCAGATCTATTGTTGTCCTCTAGTCCTAGATAACATTCTCTAGCCTGACCCTTTTTGTAAAGTCTAGTAGCTTCGAGACTGAACCTTCCATGTAGCTATTTGCCGATGGATTTTCTTCTCGTAATGCAAAGAACCGCACATTTTCCAGACTGTCACACTGACATAAAATGTGCTCTGCTGTTTCTTCTTCGAGGTGACAGAATCTGCACAGGTCATCATCTGATAATCCCATCAGCTTCAAGTACCTGTTCAGCTTACAGTGCCCTGTTAGAAGACCTACTATGGCTTTGACTGTTTTCCTCTCTTTGCTTATTAGGTCCGTCGTAAATTTTGGCAAATGTTCTGTAATGAACTGTTTCGCCTGTCTTTTTCCTGGTGAATTCCTTCACCATTCCAGAGATTTGTGACCTACCCACTTCCTTGTAGCCGTTCTTGTTACTGACTTTGCAACGCCCTTATTTGGCCATCTCATCTGCTTTTTCGTTGCCCTTATGACCCTCGTGCCCCGGTACTCAGGCTACCGTAACCTTGCTACGGTCTCCTAGTTTATTTAGGGCACACACGCAATCCCATACTAGCTTAGAATTGACCTCTACAGAATTGAGTGCCTTAAGCGCTGCCTGACTATCTGTGAAGATGGCAACTGAACAGAACGTTCTTTCCTGCCTTTCTATTTCTTCCACGCAGTGATGGATTACCGTTATTCCCGCCTCGAAAACTTTCACATCCTTAGATAGACTTACCGGAAAATGTATCCCTTGATTTGTCCCTACTATGCCGGCTCCCACACCCTCCGATGTTTTTGAGCCATCCGTGTACCAGGTAGCAGCAGCTTGTATGGGTACACCTTTATTCCAGTCTTCCTACCTGGTATCTTAATTGTGAACTTATTATTAAAGCTATATCTCGTAGCTGTTGCATCGATAGGTTTTCCCATCACAATATCGGCTTTTAGCTCCTCTATTAGCTTCCTGTTGTTAGTACCATGCATCTGGCTTATATGTCGCTGACTATGGATTAATGGCTTCGCCTTGGCACACTGATCTGGCTTCGCCCTGTATAAAGATATGAAGTGGTGGTAGATTCAGCAGGCTTCCAACGATGCAGTAGGAGTTGTTTTTATGGCCCCTGTAATACACAGGCATGCTAGCCTTTGTGTATTACTTAGCAACCTTTTTGCTCTCACTTGCTGCGTCTTTGTCCACCACGTCACCGAGCCATAGGTTATCATGGGTCTAATAACCCTTGTGTATAACAATAGAGTCATTTTGGGGTTAAGTCCCCAATTCTTACCGCACATTCTTCTACATATGCCCAGGGACATAGTAGCTTTCTGTGTGGTTTTCAGAATGTGAGTATTTCATTTAAGCCTATTATCAAAATATACCCAAAGTTATTTTGTTTCTTTGGTACATGAAAATGAAATCTGTGTTCTTCCCAGCACCGGTGGTTTTAGGCCTTGTAGTGCTGTTTTTTTGGTGAAGTTGACGATTTGTGTTTTCTGAGCATTGACTATCAGTCTCTCTTGTTTACACCAGTCGTCAACTATATTTAGGGCTGCTTGCATTCTCTCAGACACCACCTGAGCAAACCTGCCCCTGACAACGATTGCTATATCGTGAGCATATCCTAGACAATAAAAGCCTTCTGTGGACAGATTTCTGAGGAGATCATCTACCAAGGTTGCCCAAAGTAGATGGGACATAACTCCTCCTTGTGGACAGCCTCCACCTACTTTTGCTTTGATGGTTGCTTTCTCCAGGGCTCCTATCAAAGAGCTGATGGTAACATTATTAAATGCCCCTTCTATATCTAAAAAAGCGGCCATTGCTATCTCTTTGTCTTCCATTGACTTTGAGATAAGCCTATTTAGATCATTTAACGCAGATTCCGTAGATTTACCAGGTTGGTATGCATATTGACGATTGCTTAGAGGATTATCTTTTAGCACTTCGTCTCTGATGTACCTATCAAGAAGCCTTTTCAGTGTTTTTAATAGAAAAGAAGATAGGCTTATCGGTCTATATAACTTTGGTGTTAGATCTGATACTTTACCTACCTTATGCAAGTATATGACTTTAACCTTTTGCCATATTTCCCGTACGACCCCCCATGCTAAACTACCTTTGAGGAGCTTGCATAGGTGTGGTATCAATACCTCTAATCCCATATGCAACAGTATTGGATATATGCCATCTGTCCCTGGATACTTATATGGCCGAAACTTGTTTATAGTCCATCTAATTCTGTTTGGTCTTGTGATTGCTGTGGCTATTTCCCAATCTGTAGACCTTGGTCTAGTGAGCACTTGGTCTATGTTGGTTTGCCTATCTGCATTAACCAGAATTGTTGAGACCGGAAAGTGCGTGTTTATTAGTTCTCTAAGACTTCTCTCTTTGGCGTCCGTAAATTTGTCTTTAGCTTTCTTTGGGAAACTTACTTTTTCGTTGTAGCACCATTTTTTGCCGGGCATTCTCTCTAAGAATTACTTTTAGCTTTTCGAATTTCTTTATTGTATAGCGTTAGCTTATATCTGTAGACATCCCAATCTTGGTTACTTTTGGCTTTATTAAATAGGCTTCGGACTTCCGACCTCATCCTCTTTAAGCCGTTGTTCCACCAGACAGATTTATGAATTAATACAGAATATATGGAGCAAAGAAATAATGCCCGAAGAATGTAAGAAGGGAATTATAGTGACGATCCCAAAACAAGGAGACCATAGAATATGCAAAAACTACCGAGCAATTAATTTACTGAATGTAACATATAAAGTAATGACTGGTATAATTAGAGACAGACAAACAATATATACAGAACAAAGCATATAGGATTACTAGTATGGTTTTAGAAAAGGAAGATCCACGATATACGCTATACATACGCTAAAACAAGTGATAAAGAAAACAGTACGATGGAGAAACACATATTCTTTTCCTGGACTTTAAATAGGCGTTTGACAAACTAAACAGAAGAAAAATGACTCAAGACTTACAAGACAGTAATATACCAAATTAAATTATAAAAATGATAGAAATAACAATGCGAGATTCCCAAGCAATAATAGATACCGGAAGAGAACAGAAATAATAAAAAATGGAGTAAGACAAGGAGATGCGCTCTCAATGGTACTATTTATTCTATCACTAGACACGATAATAAAAAAGCTTTCAAACGCAGAAACTAAAAGCAAGAATGCAGTACAAATAATAGGATACGTGGACTATATAACCATAATAGCAATAGATAAAAATGCATTAAAGTAAACCTTCCAAGAAATAGAAAACTAAGCCAAACTGAGAGGACTGGAAATAAATGAAAATAAAACAAAATGCAGGAAGGTAAGCAAGTAAAAGAAGACACAAATGACAGAACTGAAAATAGATGCACACAGTTTCGAAGAGGTTGAAATATTCAAATATATGGGAGTACTAGTCAACAGAAGAAATTAAAGTGTAGATATAAAAAGAAGAATTCCAGCGGGAACTACAGCGTTTTATAGAAATAAAAAAAATTTAAAAAAGAAGATAAGCCGAAACACAGAAGTGAAAATCTACAAAATCTACTGCAAAAACATTTACACTAACAGCAAGAGAGGAAGAGCAATTAAAGTTTTTGAGAGGAAGATTATCAGAAAATACTGGGAGCAAAGAGGGAAAACGAAGAGGATGCAAGACAATGGATGAATCACGAAATACAAGAATGGATGGGTAAAGAGAACATAGTTAGAGCAATAAAAGCACAAAGCATTAGATGGTATGAACACATATTGCGAAGAGAGATGAGCAATCCGTTAAGAGTTATAACGAAATGGATACCACCAGGTAAACCAGAAGCAGACCTAAACTGAGATAGAGACAACAAGTGGAAGTAGACTGAAGGAATATGGAGTCACACCAGAAACTGTAAAACCAAACCCAGAACTATATCATCTGCATATTTATCGTTGCAAGTTTTTCCTTACTTATCATTGTTTTTAATATCAGGTTAAATCAGTGTATCATAATCATATCAAATCATATTAAATCACATCAGTGTCGGGAAGATAGAGTCACCTTATTTAACGCCTTTTTGGCTTAGATCGCCTTCAAATTTATACCTGTAAAACTTATCTTTACTGTGTTGTTCTTTAGACTCACTGTTAGCATATGTCTTAATTTTTCTGAAATTCCAAGATTGTCTTTCTTCCATCAGTTTCGTCTGATTAATTGTATCAAAAGCGCTTCTGAAATTTTTGAATATTACGTGCATTTCTTTGTAATATTCTCTGGATTTTTGAATTATTTTTTTCACTGTATGTATGGAATTAATTGTCAATTAATTGTCCCCAGTCTGAACGCGTTCTGATATTCTCCTAATATTCGTTCAGCGCATGATTTAAGTCTCATGTTTAGCATGTTTGCTATAATTTTATTCGTGGTATTTAATAGGATTATTTCTCTGTAATTCTCTTACTTCTCCCGATTTTATTGTTTATGGATAGGCACTATAACATCAGTGTACCAATCATTTGGTAGTGTGTTTTGTGTCTATATTTGTTATATTAGCTTGTTTATTTCTTTGTGCTTTAATTCTCTTCCTCTGTATTTTATTAATTATACTGCTATTTCGTCTTCCCCTGCTACTTTTCTGTTTTGGAGGTTTTTAATTTCTTTTTGTTATTTTTCTTTCTTTCGGGATTTCTGCTTCATCGTTATCTTGTACTATTGGTCTTACTTTTTCATCGCAGCGTGTTTTCTTCGTAGTGAATAGCATTTTTTGCAATGAATAGCAACAAAGTCTTTTTCTCTGAGACTGACATATTCTGCTCACAGACCATACATCTGAAATCGAAGATTAAGCTGTATAAAAGCATCATTAGACCAAAAGTATGTTAGATATGAGACATGGTTGATTACAAAAAAAAAACAAAAGGAGAATTGGAAATTTTCGAACAAAAAAATTTAATGAAATAATAATAAAGATGGAAAAGCGAATGTCAAGGGCATTCATAATTTGCTGAACCTCTAGGTTAATGCCCATATTGGCGCCTGCCTCCAATATATTCGGCACAAGACCGTCGATATTCGAGACAGAAATTACAGAAGCTCAAGGATAAATTTAGGCTGTAGCTCCATTGTCCAAAGAAGAATAAAACTTAACTGGCATTTTTGGATCGAACATGGTTGATTGATTCTAAAAGTTCCATGTAAGTTTTATGTGATGTATCCACTTAATGATATACGAAACTTAATGATATATTCTCTTTTATATTTTAATTTTAAAATCATGTTTATGGTTTATGTTTATCACCTTTTTTGTTCGATATTTTAACCGCAAAATGTGAGCTTCAGTAGATTTTTTAAAACAAAAATAATAACGTTTTAAATATGTCTGTATACAATTATTTTTATTTAGACGTTTTTCCGTTACTGAGCTTTGTAATTATTACAGAAAATTTATTTTTAGAAAATTGATGTTTATCTTGATGCTACTCTTAAAAGTTAATGCATATTCATACACATCCAAACTGTTACATAATTTATCAACAAGCATTTTCTTCTTCCCGTAACTTTTTTTTCTCAATTATTAGATTTAGGTTTTATTTTTTTCTTCTAAGGTATATACATCCTACTTAACCTATTTTATATTTTTTAACAATGCTTAGACGACCTCTTTCTCATTTGTAACACTTAGAACATACTGAAAATAAATTTTTACGAACCGATGTCGATTATCCAATGATAATAAGGACGCTATGAGGATGTTTTTGATTCGTATTTCAACCTCAATGTCAAGATCTGTTATTAAATAGCAACCAAGGTACTAAAACTGAAACTATCACAATTTTATTTACCGACTATAAGAAAAAATAAGGAAATACACGGCAGAAGCGAGATCTGATACCGCATTCAAGGTCAAAAAGATAGGCTAGTGGATACTAAATAGGAAGAGGGAATTGAGAATCATATAAGCAGAATATCAAACGATAAGATAGTTAAGATAGCAAGAGACAAATCTCCGTTGGGTAGAACTGTAGGTCGACTATGGAAAAAATGGGAGTGGCAACATATCATGAAGGCATAATGCAAGAAAACAGAAACAAGTAGAATAGCTTAGTAAGAAGAAAGAAGAAGAAGACACTTTTATTTCTTTGTTGTATCTTCTTTTCCTTGTAGAATTAATTGCAGCATCCCACATCTTTCGCTGTTTCTTATGATGTGACGAAGGTATTTGATTTTGGCGGTTTTTGTTGTGGTTAACAACTCTTTTTCTTCTTGCATTCTTAATGATTGTTGTATATAAAGAGGATATTCGGGCGATTTAGATTTCGTTTGACGGACATTACTTTTGATTTCTACGTATTTATTTTTAGTCTCTTTCTGTTGCGTTCCCTTTTCCCTTTTTATAGCGTTTATTATTTCTTGCAATCCTTCAATACATTAACTTGTAATAATTGTATCATCTACACACCTCAAGTTGTTTATACAGTGTGTTCCAATGAAAATTTGACCCCTCGCCCAAACACTCAGAAATCAAGAGTTTCTTTAAAATTAAAAAAAAAAACAAGTCAATTTGTATTGGGAGGGGGACGAATTTTCATGCAAAATTTATGCCCTCAAATGTAATCCCCTACTGCTCCACATCAACCCACAGTTTTTTTTTTTAAATAGCAAGTGTGGTCGAGTGGCAGATCATTTGAAAGATAATTTCTTTCTCTACACGAAACTTTATTTTTTTTTTAATTTACGTAATAACTTTGAAGAAAATTTTGGATTTAACTAATTTATTGGTTGAATATTTGTAATACCAAAAAACATCAAATTTCACTAAAGTAACCAATTTAATGTTATTAGTGACCTTCAATAAAATAATTCAATCAGCCTGCAAATCGATATCAACATGCCACTGTGTTTAAGATCTATTTTTTTTTGTAAAAATATCAATTTTTTAAAGATAATAAATCCTTATTATTTTCTTTAGTGTTTACAAGGTTACCTTTGATTTGAGATTTTTCAACGAATGATTAATCAGAGATATTATTGTAAATGCTTACAAAAATGGGATATTCTAGTGAAGAAACAATTGAATTCGTTAAGCTGTACTATGGAAATAATCAGTGTGCTAAGGCTACGGAAAGGATCTCTAATACGAACCACTCAGAAAAAACTTAGTCATCGATACGCTAAACATTTAACTGATAAGTTTGAAACTACAGGTGACGTTAATAACACACAGTACGAAATAGACCGTTGAGTGAGAAATGAAGCAGTTAAAGTGGCGGTATTGGGTCATTTACAAATGGATAATCGACAGTCTATCAGACAACTATCTCGTGTATCTGGTGTATCAGCATCTTGTGTTTATCGAATTATAAAATCCCATAAATTTCACCCTCATAAAACACGATTACTTCTTCAATTAAACGAAGATGATCCTGATCGTCGGCTTCAATTTTGTGAAAAATTTAGTGAAATCATAAATACCAACCAACATCGATTATACAATACGGGTTTTTCCGACGAGTGTACTTTTATGTTAAATGGAGAAGTTAATAGACATAATTGTCTTTATTGGAGTAACAGTAATCCTCATTTATTCATGGAGACACACACATACACAAACACCTCAGAAATTAAATGTCTATTTAAATTTGTTAGAAGACGTTATTGATCCGCTGATCACTGACACATTGGAATCTTTCCAACAGGACGGGGCAACCCCAGATTATGATATACGAGTAAGACATTTTTTGAATCAACGTTTTCCAGGGCGTTGGATTGAGAAAAAGGGTCCAATAGAGTGGCCGGCTAGGTCACCGGATCTTTTGCCTTTGGATTTTTTTGGGGATACCTAAAATCAAAAATATACGCCACTCCACCTGACAAAAAATTGTGACAGAATGTCGATTATTGACACCGGAGGTATTTGCAAATGTACGAAGGGGGTTTGAAAATTGACTGTATGGAGATCATAGGTCATTTCAAACATTTAATTGGTTAATTTGATGAAATTTTATGTTTTTTGTTATAACTGATGTTCAACCAATAAATTAGTTAAATCCAAAATTACCTTCAAAATTAAAAAAAAATTGAGTGTCGTCTAGAGAAAAAATATACATTTCAAATGATGTGGCACTCGACCTCACTTGTTATTTAAAAAAAACTGGTGGTTGATGCGAGAGGCAGTAAGGCAGTAGATGGTGACATTTGGAGGCATGAATTTTGTATGAAAATTCACCCCCCCCCGCATTACAAATTGACGTGTTTTTTGATATTTTAAAGAAACTCTTGGTTTCTGAGTTTCTGGGGAGTGGGGGTTCAAATTTTCGTTGGAACACACAAGTATATATTCCGTTTACTCGTTTTCTCATAATTATAATCTCTTTGAAAAATTTGTTTTGAATATAGATTAAACAGAAGAGGAAAAGTATCGTCTGGTTAGACGAAAAATGGGCCTAACCTTGTGGAGAGCTGCTCCAAATTTTATTATTTTAACTTTTAGAGGTGGTCATTAGTGGTGTTATTTTAAAATCGGGACTGAATCCAACCGTTGCGTTAGCCGCCATCTTAAATTTAAGGAGAACCGAAAAATCGAAACTACTTAAATTGTTGCAATTACAATTTCCTACAATTTCTTCATATTGTTCTGAAGCTATTTTCTTGTGGCATTTTAAATTATTTACTATTTAAATGGGAATAAGCCACAATTAAAGGTTAAAATACGTTTATTGACGTTTCAATTTCCACTTCGGAAATCGTTCTCAAAATACAAACATTAGTAAATTAAACAAATTTTGTTTTTTGTTACTTAGTGAAAAATTCTTCTAATAATTTAATTTTATCTGACTCATCTATATTAACAATTCAGACATACATTATACATTTTATAGTAGACGACTTTAAAATGATATTGCCAATATTGTTGAGTTGCGTTCCTGGGACGACTTTACTTATAAGATAGTTCATTCGATTACATGAAATCAACTTTAACTTGAGAATATCCGTCAGAAAAGATCATAACATGTAATTCGTCTTTAAAAAGACAAATACATGCCATGATGACAGTAAAATTCTCCTGTTAGTGACTCCATAGTAAATTATGAGGGAAAAACCAGGAAAAAACCTCATAATACTATCCCGACATGGTAAGTATTTGATCGTGCATTTAGTTTACCTTCAATAAACACCAAATTCCGATTTTATATGTTTGTTATTTAAAAAACATAAATTATGTATTCTCTATATGTTACTGACTTACCAATACTGGTATTTTCCTTTTAATAACTTCCTCTTTCAATATGGGTAACCAGATCCTACTACATTCTGCCGAGGAATTTGCGACACAATTGGTCTCATTTAGCATAATTAGAGCCGCTTCTTTGATTTTTTTCTTTTTTTTTTTCTTTTTACCATCCGTTTCTTTTAGGACTATGGATGGTAAAAAGAGAAAAATCAATTTTAACCTTTAATTGTGGCTTATTCCCATGTAAATAGTAATACAATTTCTTCTGTGCAAATGTTTTCACGCAATCGAAATTTTCCGAGATAAGGAGGAAAATAGTGACTAAGTATAATTATTGTATTATCTCGTTTATTACTAACTTTACGAGATTAATATACATTAACAAAAATGGAGAGAATCATATTTTATACAATCTTGATTTCTTTGATTTTTGTGCTACAATCAACATTTACGGTCCCAAGCCTAACGAACCCTAAATGGTGACGGCATCAATAGCAAACCACAAACAGGAACGATTCTACGACCTTCAATATTGATTTTGACAAAATAATATTTCACTTTATTTTTGCTTATGTACATTCATATCGTAAAGTTAATAATAATTGAGATAATTTAAATTATTTTAACTTTTACCTCTGTAGTTCCTAACATAAATTCTTGAAAAGTGCTACATTTTTATAAATGTCATAGCTGATACGTATTTTTACCAAGATCTTTATGTTATATTAGGTCAAATGTACTTGCTCTCTTTGTCAAATGTATTTCAGTCTCGAGATGCGACGACTTCTTCCCCAAAAGTCCATTTTCAAAAACAAGAATTTAGTTTTTTTCCTTTTGCCGTTTAGCTCCTATGTTTCAGCGCCATGCTTTCAACAGTTGCTTTGTATAGCATTATTTTTGTTTTGTTCTAAATTATATCACCCCGGAGCAAGAAGTTTACTTGGCCTATTGCCCTTTTAGCTTGCCAATTTTATTCATGTTTCTTGGTTGCTCCTTCCGTTTGCTGTAAGAGTGACGCCCAAGTATTTAAACAAACAGAAATTTTTAATTTTACATATTCCTACATCCAAGGTGTGTCGATCAATTTCATCCACTACTGGATAAATGTCTGAAATAAATTTATCCAAGTGTTGCTACGCCACTGGTAGCAAATAATTTCTAATTTCATAAGATCTACCGAGGTAACTTTCTCCAAGCAAATTCCAAAGCAATCGCGGGTATAAAGCATTCAAAAGCTGTTTTTAACTATTGAAAACTGGTACCTAGAAAATCCCCGGTTAGCAATTATTCAAAACAGGATTTAGCTACCTAATAAAAATTTCGAAGAAATTTCTCCTGACCCTTGATAGGTAAGCCAGTGATTATTTAAAAGTAGTGACGTAGTCAGTGTCACATTGTATCCCAGCTTACCTGGTCGCGTCTTGGTTAGAGTTTTTAACTCTCGCATATTAGTCAGTGTCAGTGTCGCTCATTTTTAATTAAGTATATTAATACTGTAGGAGACATCCATGGTTCATGTGACAATTTTATTAGTAACATATTTAAACTAACAGTACTCTCGTGTGGTGTTTCACGGACTCGTGTAAATTGGACAGTGATCGACGGTTTATATATATAAAAACTTTGTGCTAAAACTTTCGCTAGATCTTAACTTAGTTGTAGTAACAAAGTTAATGAATAAATTATGTATTGTTTAATGCTTGTGATCTTTTAGTGGGTGGTCCTTCGAATTGGATGGAAGTAAGATCACCATCCTAATTTATGGATCAAATCTTCCGTTTGTTTTTACCAACTACCATGTTCCCAGTTTTTTTGGATTTATTGTAACGTCCCATTTTGATTACTCCTTGTGTAATTTTTCAAATATAATGATGGTATTATACAATGATGATACCGCATTTGGCATTTTTTTATTGTTATTATCTCAAAATTTGCAATCTTGACTTGTAATCGTCTTATCATAAGGTAGATGGGTACTTAATAATATTAGTTCAATGGTCTAAATCTTTCTAGTAATATGATATCCCAAAATAAAACACTCACTTTGTTAAGTTATAATCTATTTTCATATTTTTACATAACTGTCTTATTATACATAAACAGTAAGAATCATAATACTAAATCACATCACAAAATTGGTAACTGTACTGTACTACAAGGGTAAAGTGAACACTAAGTTATTTACAATAATATTTCTATTCGATTTTAAGTTTACACTATTAACATTTTTCTATGGTATATTTTATATTTGCACTAAAATTATTACTACAAAAGATATTGTTAAATAATTAAGAAAAGATCTGTCTTAGTTTTTCGAAACTTAGTTCCTTTAAAACAATATATTAATAATCGAGCCTTTAATTCATTCACTTTGTTTGCAATTATAAATAAATTTCAACTGATTTAAAAACAAAACTTTTTATTTTTTAAATAAATAATAATATAATAAATTACAACAGCCCTTTTGGTAATTACTATTTTAATGAGAATAAGCCACAATTGCTGGTTAAAGTAAACTTACGTTATCCTGTAATTGTGGCCTATTCCCATTAAAATAGCAATTACTTTAAAATGACACAAGAAAATAGCTTCACAACAATATTGAGAAGCCCTTTTGGTGTTAAAATACTGAAACTATTTTTTCGGTGTTAACACTGTGAAGTGACCTATTTACTTATTATGTACTAATGTTAAACATATTTTAATAGCGAGAAATATTTGTCTCATGTTGGCTATTACGGATTAAAATTGTGTATTCATCTCTGTTGGTATTTTGTTATTATTTTTCTTAAAGTATTTAAAAGTTATTTCTTTTTATCATGTTGTAGCGTGGAAATAAACCACAGATTGCAAAAGGTGTATGGCAAAAGGCGAATATTTCCGATCTTCTAAGATTCGTGCTGTTTTTCCGATGTCAACTTTTTAACAATCCCCGTCCCTTTGTAGAGTCCCATTTGTAGACGTCGAGAGCCACTGCCAGTTGACTGTAGTCAATCGTTTGAAACAATTGGGGCATCCGTGCTGTTTTTCCACACTGTAAAGAAATTGACGGTAGTGTTTAAATCTGGTCGTAATATTGTATTTTCCATTTTCCACACAAAAACTTTCTTAAAAGGCTTAGCGGGTTTTAGGAGAAAGAAAAGTGATTTTGCATTGACACATTTTAATGTATGGAACATGGATTTAATCCAATACACTCGACACCAAACAGCAGTTTTAGCAGTGAACAGTAGTGGTTTCCTTAGCGCCAAAAAAGGCGAAAATGGTACCTTCAGCAAAAAAGGTCATGGTCATTGTGTTTTGGATAAGAAATTTGAGGAAATGACTAATTTTTAGCATTCCAAAGGAAGACCAGAGAGAAAATTATCGTCATCGTCAGTCCGTTTTAAGTCCACTACAGGACGTAGGTCTCGCCTGTTTGTATCCAGAACGCACGGTCTTGTGCAATATGGATCCAATTTTTCCTCTTTTTTCTCAGTTATCTTGCCATCATGACGGTGACCTTCCTCCTATTCCGTTTATATGTTCTTGGTCTCGATTCGGTTAATTGGCGTGTCCACCTTCTAGACATATGGCGAAAATTCCACCGAGCGATTACCGGTATAAGCAATCCCACACTTACTGACCAATGGCTTCGGGTGGATGAGTTGGTAAGTGGAAGGGCACTCTTATGTAATGGCGCTACGAAATTGGCACCAAAGGCGAATGAATCAAGAAATTGGTCAACGGCATAAGGATGCAGAAGGCAAGGAGAAACCATTGCATTAAAGATCCAATTGGATATATCAATGAGTACTAAAAGAAAAAAAGAAACTGATCTTGGGAATCTGAGCCCAAGATGCGGCAGGGGAGGAACAGACAAGGACTCCCAGGTCGTTAACGGGCGAAACCCTTGTCAAGCATCGAAATAAGACAAAGTAAAATTATCAAAAGCAAAAATAGGTATGTGGAACGTCAAAAGCATGTATAAACCTGATAAAATGCGTAATATCCTTCAAGAAATGAGAAGAATGAATATAAATATATTAGGTGTGAGTGAAACAAGGTGGCCTAATTCAGGATACTTTTCGACAGAAACCGGTACTACTCGGGGTATAACTCGGGAAACATTGACAACCAGCATAGACGTGGAGTAGCAATCATTGTCGATACAGAGGTCAATAAGTTACAATACAATTTGATACAAGTATATGCGCCAACGACGGATGCAACAGAAGATGAAGTAGAAACATTCTACCAACAAATTAAAGATGCACTGAAAATGACAAAGAACATGGTAATCACGGTAGTTATAGTGAGGATATTTTATGATATCAAAAACCCAAAATAATGAAAAAAGCCTGACAATTAACGGTAAAACTTTAGAACAAGTTGAAAACTAAAATTATCTTGGAACAATAATTAATCACACAAAAGATTACTCCAAAGAAATCAAAGTTCGAATAGAGAAAGCACGAACAAACTTCAATAAAATGGGAAAGGTACTTTGTGCAAGAGAACTGAAATTAGACTTGAGAGTTAGGCTGGCAAGGTGTTATATTTTCTCGACTCTGGTTTACGGGATAGAAGCATGGACACTTCACGCGTCGACTACTAAAAAGTTGGAAGCATTTGAACTGTGGGTGTATAGAAGAATCCTGAAGATATCATGGACCGAGCATGTAACAAACAACGAAGTCATGAGAAGAGTCAACAAAAGAATGGAAATATTGGAAACCATCAATATACGAAAGCTGAAATACTTGGGGCATGTTATGCGTAATGAAAGATACAACATACTTCAATTAATTATACAAGGGAAAATCCAGGGCAAGGAAAGTGTAGGAAGGAGAAGAATCTCATGGTTGCGTAACTTAAAATGGAATGGTACGGATGAACATCGTTCGAACTATTCAGATCGGCAGCATCTAAGATCAGAATAGCCATGATGATTGCCAACCTCCGTCGCGGAGATGGCGAGGAAGAAATACCTTAAAGAAGAAGACCTTCTAAACAATTACTGACAGAACACATTGATCGAAGATTTTCTGCTTCAGATTAATCGACTACCGTCTTTAAATACGTTACATAAAAGATCCACATGTTGCCCATCTATATGCTATTTTTCTTAATACCTTACATGTTTGATTGTCCTTTTCTATTCGAATGTCGTATCCAAGATATATGTAATTATCAACAAGTTCTTCATCTTTTTGAATTTTTAAGTTTTTGCTGGGCACTTATTTTTGTTTTGAGGATATTTATTTTTAAACCGATTTCTCTGCAGGATTTTTTTAGTTCATGTGACATGATGTTGATTTCACCTATTCATATCCTATGAAAACTATGTGAGCATAACCCAGGTGGTGAAGTCTTTCTCAGACAAATTGACACGTATCCCTTTATGATCCCATTTTAGGATTTTAAAAGCACGTCCTAGGGCAGTTATAACATCTCTTTGAATTTTTATTTCGTTACTGTTTTCGTGTAACTTTATTGGGTTTGTCGCACTTCTATAAATATTTGAAAAAGAGCGTTGAAACATCCCTGGATGAAATTTATTAATGGTAGAGAAAATCGTGTTGAACAATAATACTTTTTGAAGGCATAAATTGTTCTTTTTACTATCAGTCCAAAAACTTTTCAGACCACTAATGAAAAATGACAAGAAGATGGCTTCAGCACAATATTAACCATATTATTCATTCAATATTAAAATGATCAAAATTCAAAAATATCCAATTTGGTCCAACAAATTAATTTCTCTTCTGGCAGATATAAAAACAAATACAGTTATATACAAGTTCCAATGTTTAATGTACAAAAACATTGTGAAGAGGTCAACGACTCATTGCAAATATTAAACAAACTTTTCCTTGCTCGGTATTGTATATATTTTTGTCAACAAAGTAGTAAATTTGTATTTTTTCAAAATAACTTTTAGATTTTGGTTAAGTGGTAATATATTTTTTTATCAAATACTTTTAGAAACTAGAAAATAAATAAGTATTGCACGTTACTCTTTTTAACGTACGGTGTGCACAAAACTTTGAATGGCAAAAGAATATTGTTAGAAATTAATAAACCAAATGTGACAACAATTATGTATATTATATATTTTAAATTTCTGTAGTGATTCTATTATAAAACCGGTTTAACAGGTTGTAAGAAGTGTACAATATTAGTTTCTGGTTTTATAGAACGTAGTATGGAATGATCTTTTGTTTACTGCCAATAATGTTAAGTCTCATGAAGTTATCAAGGGTGGTCAAAGAGTCCAACTAATATATGGAAGTATAGATGCAAACTAAGGGTAGACATATAAACCGCACATCTTCGAGAAGCGAGCTCTGTTAACAATGAGCCGTTAGAAAAATACTCCATCCGTTCAGTTTTGAAAAGATTTACTGCAACAGTAAACTCGACAACAATACTCGACAACTGCTCAAAAATAGGTTGTCCATGAAAATTGGATATGAAGATTCAAACACGACTACGACCTCTACCAATTATTGAAAGAAACACCTATATCAGAATTTGCCAGACTCCAGAGACTTTGATAGGCTAGCCATGAAGTGATGATGGATGACGATAGATTGACAAGAAGAGATAGTAACATTCAGGATATAGAACCAAAGAGAGACCATGGAATATATGGGACAGTGAATGTCGGAAGCGGAAAATCTGGTGGGAATGGGAACTTAGAGGCAACAGGCGTGTGACCTTCTGAGAACCTGTAAGATTTAATTATGAATTGTAATTCCATCGGAAAAAGAAGAAGTATCGGATGAAGATTGTATAAAGTAGGGATCATTAAACATATGATGTAGTCGTCCATGTTTAAACAATAAAAAAGGAATGGTAATCTTGGATTATTGTTTCTTTGAGTACTGTAAACATTTTCTCTAGGTGCTGTACACTCAAATGAGCGCCGATTTCATTTCGAAGTGAAATGATGGATCCATATTTCATCGATTTTGCGTACTTATTCATCAATTTGTTGTTGTTTTTGCTGTGGTGTGAGAATGGGGTGTGTCATGATTACAACAAGGCGTTTGATAACGTCAAGCATGACCAACTTTTAGAGATCTTGGAAGCTAAACAGTTAGACACTCGCGATATAAGAATATCTACTCTGTATTATAATCAGAAGGCAGTCACACGCATCGAAAATAGCACAACAAATGAAATTCAAATTAAAAAAGGAGTTAGACAAGGATGTGTGCTGTCACCAATGCTATTTAATCTTTATTCGGAAGAAATTATGAAGAAAGCATTGGAGGAAGAAGAGATTGGGATAAAATTTAACGGCCAACCAATTAATAATATTAGATACGCAGATGATACGGTTTTAATGGCGGAGACAGTAGAAGACCTGCAAGCCATTTTAAACAAGGTAGTCACAGCTAGTGAAGAGAAAGGGTTAACAATGAACGTCAAGAAGACGAAATTCATGATTATTTAAAAAAAAAACATTCAAACGAGTGCACAAATATAAATATTTGGGAACAAGCGTTAATAACAACAATGACATCACAGAAGAAATAAAAACTAGAATTGGAAAGGTTCGAGCTGCTTTTGTTAATATGAAGGACAATTCTGGGAAGTCATGACATTAACTTAAACCTGAAAATGAGATTGGTTACATGCTAGATCTTCTCGATACTGCTGTATGGAGTAGAGACTTGGACTTTAAACAAGAGCAACACCGATAAACTAGAGGCCTTCGAAATGTGGATATACAGAAGAATTTTGAAAATGCCTTGGACAGACAAAATAACAAATAGTGTAGTTCTTCGAAGAATGAACAAAGAACGGGAGCTGTTGATCACCATCAAGAGAAGAAAGTTGGAATATCTTGGTCATGTGATGAGAGGGAAAAAGTACCGATTGCTCCAGTTAATTATCCAAGGAAAGATTCAGGGCAAACGAAGCGTGGGGAGACGACGTATATCTTGGCTGCGCAATTTAAGAGACTGGTTCCAGTGCACATCTAACCAATTATTTAGAGCAACAGCTTCAAAGATACGAATAGCAATAATGATTGCCAAACTCCGTAGCGGAGAGGGCACTTGAATAAGAAGAAGAAGAAGTGAGAAAATGCAGCACCCATTTGAGAAAAGCTTTATTATACCGAAATGTTCGTGTATAATAGTGAAAAACTACCCCTTGATAACTTTGGAGTGTCAGCTGTCTCTTGCAATTTTACTTGCGGTTTTTCATAACAATTTTCAGCGTTCTCTCGATGTTTTCGGGAATCACTGCGTCATTTGGTCTTCCAGAGCACTCAGCCGCATTGGTGTCGGTACCACCGCGTTTGCCCTCAGAAAACCATCGTTTAATGGTTATAATCGATGGAGCAGAATCCCACTGTTTTTAAAAATCCCAAAAGTAGTGTCCCTTGTAACTGTATTTTGGTAAATAATAATCCAAATGACATGAAATTTTGACAGTATGCTTTTGAAGCTTGACACTACCGAAATCTCATGTAGAAAATTCATTAGAGTTGCCATCTCATGGTTAGGCTCGGGACTTATTGATCACGTAATAGGTGGTGGAATAACGGACATAGAAGGGCTATAAACTTATTACGAAGTAAATTTAAAATAAAACCTTTTAACAGTAAGGATTTTTTCATATTAAAAAAGTATGATGTTTTCCATTTAATCAAAATATTGAAAATTGAAATTGAAGTATCTTCGATATAGTTGCAATTTCCTTTTAATTAACAGTAAGCGAAATTTTTCTCTGATTACATGCTGAAAAATTTGCGTTCAAAGTTTTGACAATATTTGTGCAACTATTTGTGGTAAATAAGACATAGCTCGTTGTAATGGGCATTTAATTTTTAAAAAATAAATCGTTAAATAAAAAAGTATCACTATACTAAAACGCCTAATCAGTTTTAGACGTAAAGCAGCTCTTGAAAAAAGCATAGAATTGTGGCTATCGAAGAATATAAAAAAAGATATTAAAGCATTCAATGTCGAACATAACCTAGACGTGATTGTCTGTGACTAGTGTATAAAGACAAACAATAAATAAGTAAACTGAAAAGTGAACTTGCAGCAGTTAGTAAACTATCATTCCATTTAGAAAAACGTACGGAGGAGCAACAAGACTTAATTTATTTATTAAAAGATAAATATAAGACACATGGACTCAAGAGACAAGAAAACTAAGATCCATTATTGACTACATTATCATGAACCACAAAAGCTCCATCAAAGTGAAAGACATCAGAGTGAAAAGAGGGGCAGAGTGTGGAACAGATCACAAACTTGTGGTGGCATGGATGTAATTCCCCTATATCTGGACAAAACAAAAACATACATCGATTGTTACAACGGGAACGACAATAAACGAAAAGAGGCTCAAATTACATCTATTGCAGGAAGAATCAATAAAAGATTTATACAAAAGAAGACTAGACCAAAAACTAGAAGAATTCAGATATGACACGTTAGATGAAATGCATAAACACATAAAAACCTGCCTGATTTCAGCGGCCTTAGAAGCTCTTGGAGAAGACGACCAAAGGAACACCCATCAGAATATCAAATTAAGGGAAGACACATTGAAATGCATAAAAGAGAAGAAAAAACTACACATAAAATACCTAAACACCAAAAAACAGGAAGACTTAGACCTATATAGAGCGAAAAACAGAGAGGTAAAGAAAACAGTAACAAATGAAAAGAACGAACGATGGGAACAAGCATGCACAGAGATAGAACGACATATCGGAGGAACGAGAAATTCAGAATCATGGCGAATATTAAAAGCACTTCAACGAAATAAGACAGAGAAAACCCAGATCGGCAAACTTAGTGAAAACGAGTGGCAAGAATACTACGTAGAACTACTTACAGAAAACCGTCCCCAATTTCAGGAAGAGAATATAGAACATGCAGGAAATGGGGCATACGACCAGATAGAAATAAGCCTGGCAGAAGTTAAGAGAGCAATCAAGACATTGAAAAACAAAAAAGCAAAAGGACCCGGAGGAATACCAAACGAACTAATTAAAAACGGAACGGAAAAGTTATTCCGCATGCTACATAGAATGTTCGAAAGAGGACTAAATGGAGAAGAAATACCTGCGGAATGGACACAAGCATACATCACATCCATACATAAGAAAGGAAACAGGAAAAAATGTGAAAACTATAGAGGAATTAGTATAATATCGTCGGTAGGTAGACTTTACGGGAAAATTATTAAAGAAAAACTAGAAACTGAAATAATAGGAAAAATTGGAGAAGACCAAGCAGGGTTCACAGTAGGAAAATCATGCCTAGATCATACGTACACATTAGAACAACTGATAGAGAAGAAAATGGCAAAAGGTAGACCGGTCCATCTGGCCTTTGTTGATCTAAAGAAAGCATATGACTCAATACCTAGAGTCAAATTATGGGAAGCAATGAATGATCTCGGAATCCGACAAACACTAATAACAGCAGTTAAAGCACTATACAAAGAAAACAAAGTAGCTATTAAATGTGGAAATAAAGCCTACAATCCATTTAAGACGACAAAAGGACTTCTACAAGGCTGTGCTACGTCCCCTACTCTGTTTAAAATATTCTTGGAAAAGACACTCAAACCATGGAGGAGAAAGTGCGAAGGAATGGGCATACCAGTAAGAGACGAATACCTATACACCTTAAGTTTTGCCGACGATCAAGTAGTCATCGCACAAGATGAAGAAGATCTCAGCTTTATGCTCAGAAAACTAGAAGAAGAATATAAAAACAACGGAATGGAAATAAACTTAGAGAAAACCGAATACCTAACAACAGAAAACAAGGATATGAGAAACCTAGAGATAGACGAGGGAAGACAAATAAATGGAACAGATAAATTCAAGTATTTAGGAACCATAATATCGAACCAGGGAACAACAGAAGAAGATATAAACAACAGACTGAGACAAACAAGAAACTGTATAAGACAACTAAACTCAGTGTTGTGGGATAAGAACATTACGATAAAGACAAAAAAGAGAATATATAACACCCTGACAAGAAGTATCCTGACATATGGGTCCGAAAACTGGACAATAAACAAGAGAAATAGAGGTAGAATAAGAGCAGTAGAAATGGAGTTCCTGAGGAGAAGCTGAAGACTTACAAAAAGAGACAGAATTGAAAACGCAGAGATTAAGCGGAGAATGGGAGTGCAATCAGACATAATCGACTATATAGAGGAGAAGAGACTATCCTGGTACGGCCACGTCAGAAGAGCGGACAGAGGACGCTGGATAAACAAAATCACAGAATGGAGCCCGATTGGAAGAAGAAAGAGAGGAAGACCCCGAAGGTCATTCAGAGATGAAATCGACGAGGCTATGGAGAAAAGAACCCTGCGAGATGGAGACTGGAATGACAGGGAAAATTGGAGAAAACGGTTGAGTGAAGGAAGACAGTGAAAACTGTGGAAATCCTTAGTAGTAGTAGTATAAATATAATAAAAATTAAGAAGATTTAAGAACCGATTAAATTGTCATTAAACAAAAACACAAGTCGACCTCATTTATACATGAGTGATAAACAAAAAGAAAATAAAAACAATCTAGAAACAGGACACTATCTTGGGATACCTAATCGAAAAAAGAAAACAAATACATACCGATTATTGGAAGCAACTAATCGTCTACTGTAAACACCATTCCTAGACAAGGTCATGTACATATATCCCGCATAGGTGTTGATATGAAAGCTGATGATCTTCTAAAATTCTGAACGATGAAAGTAAGTAAGAACTATGAAAATAAGTAAAACTCCACAATATACTCAAAATGTACGAACAAGAATTGTAAAATCATTACTATATTTGTTGATTATTGGTCCAAAATAACAAAAATTTTAGAAAACTGCCCCTTTAGATAAAACGAGCTATGTCTATACAAACATCTTACTGTACTAAATCCCTTAATCTTAAACCGACGCTTCTTTATTTGAACTATTCTCCCCTCCGGTTCCCTCGATAGTTTCATGCTTTCTTTGTAATGCCTGTAACGTCAACGGTGGCAAAAGCGGGAAGTTTAAGCTCGCACCCGCAAAATTTGCAGCTTGTTGAAAATTGGCTACATGCTGCAAGCTTTGCAGTAACGCCGCAGAGTGTTCTTGGGCTTTTCTTCTGAGTTCGGCAACGCTAGAAGAGCGTTGGTCTCCACTTCCTGGCGAGAGATCTGAGGCATCGCTTGTTGGCAGTAGGTTTGATGCTAGGCCCGAAAGAGGCTTTATCGGACAGCAAGAACAGAGTCCTGGAAAACCTGAAAAGAAAAATGGAGTTATAGTTATAGCTTAAGTATTAAAAACAAAAAACATTTAAGTTCTAAAACAGTGTATTTTTATGTTAAGCATGTAATGTGACAGGTTAGATCGACTGCTGTTGTCGTGCTAAGGGTCTCCGAAGGTCGTAACTCTTTGACTTTTCAAGTCTTAAAAAAACAGACCACAAATTTTACTTTATTATCTTTTATGTCTAAACAAAGATTAATAATTACATCCGTAAAATAGTTTCGAAACACAATTCCGATAACTGCCTTAATCTGAACCTTCTATAAATGCAAGGTATAACAGACGCTGATAAAGATGTTAATAGAGACATGGGGAATCTAAAATTTGCATTCCACGACATGTCTCCTCAGCTAAGCAGAAATCGTTAGCGAATTGGTTTCTTGTACTCATACAGAGTAGATCCGAATAAAAATAAAATTAAAGACAGTCAAGATTTCCCTTCACGCAAAAATAGTCTATGTATCTGTTGATACGTATTTCGCTTTAATAAAGCTCATCAGAACAGTTATTCATAGGCTTTCTCAACGTGAAAAATAAATCTTTTCCTGTCTTTGTGAAGCAACGATAAAATGGCTTCGAAACGGACGCAATAGCGACATCTAATATTAAATCCGTAAAATAGTTTCGAAACACAATTCCGATAACTGCCTTAATCTGAACCTTCTATAAATGCAAGGTATAACAGACGCTGATAAAGATGTTAATAGAGACATGGGGAATCTAAAATTTGCATTCCACGACATGTCTCCTCAGCTAAGCAGAAATCGTTAGCGAATTGGTTTCTTGTACTCATACAGAGTAGATCCGAATAAAAATAAAATTAAAGACAGTCAAGATTTCCCTTCACGCAAAAATAGTCTATGTATCTGTTGATACGTATTTCGCTTTAATAAAGCTCATCAGAACAGTTATTCATAGGCTTTCTCAACGTGAAAAATAAATCTTTTCCTGTCTTTGTGAAGCAACGATAAAATGGCTTCGAAACGGACGCAATAGCGACATCTAATATTAAATCCGTAAAATAGTTTCGAAACACAATTCCGATAACTGCCTTAATCTGAACCTTCTATAAATGCAAGGTATAACAGACGCTGATAAAGATGTTAATAGAGACATGGGGAATCTAAAATTTGCATTCCACGACATGTCTCCTCAGCTAAGCAGAAATCGTTAGCGAATTGGTTTCTTGTACTCATACAGAGTAGATCCGAATAAAAATAAAATTAAAGACAGTCAAGATTTCCCTTCACGCAAAAATAGTCTATGTATCTGTTGATACGTATTTCGCTTTAATAAAGCTCATCAGAACAGTTATTCATAGGCTTTCTCAACGTGAAAAATAAATCTTTTCCTGTCTTTGTGAAGCAACGATAAAATGGCTTCGAAACGGACGCAATAGCGACATCTAATATTAAATCCGTAAAATAGTTTCGAAACACAATTCCGATAACTGCCTTAATCTGAACCTTCTATAAATGCAAGGTATAACAGACGCTGATAAAGATGTTAATAGAGACATGGGGAATCTAAAATTTGCATTCCACGACATGTCTCCTCAGCTAAGCAGAAATCGTTAGCGAATTGGTTTCTTGTACTCATACAGAGTAGATCCGAATAAAAATAAAATTAAAGACAGTCAAGATTTCCCTTCACGCAAAAATAGTCTATGTATCTGTTGATACGTATTTCGCTTTAATAAAGCTCATCAGAACAGTTATTCATAGGCTTTCTCAACGTGAAAAATAAATCTTTTCCTGTCTTTGTGAAGCAACGATAAAATGGCTTCGAAACGGACGCAATAGCGACATCTAATATTAAATCCGTAAAATAGTTTCGAAACACAATTCCGATAACTGCCTTAATCTGAACCTTCTATAAATGCAAGGTATAACAGACGCTGATAAAGATGTTAATAGAGACATGGGGAATCTAAAATTTGCATTCCACGACATGTCTCCTCAGCTAAGCAGAAATCGTTAGCGAATTGGTTTCTTGTACTCATACAGAGTAGATCCGAATAAAAATAAAATTAAAGACAGTCAAGATTTCCCTTCACGCAAAAATAGTCTATGTATCTGTTGATACGTATTTCGCTTTAATAAAGCTCATCAGAACAGTTATTCATAGGCTTTCTCAACGTGAAAAATAAATCTTTTCCTGTCTTTGTGAAGCAACGATAAAATGGCTTCGAAACGGACGCAATAGCGACATCTAATATTAAATCCGTAAAATAGTTTCGAAACACAATTCCGATAACTGCCTTAATCTGAACCTTCTATAAATGCAAGGTATAACAGACGCTGATAAAGATGTTAATAGAGACATGGGGAATCTAAAATTTGCATTCCACGACATGTCTCCTCAGCTAAGCAGAAATCGTTAGCGAATTGGTTTCTTGTACTCATACAGAGTAGATCCGAATAAAAATAAAATTAAAGACAGTCAAGATTTCCCTTCACGCAAAAATAGTCTATGTATCTGTTGATACGTATTTCGCTTTAATAAAGCTCATCAGAACAGTTATTCATAGGCTTTCTCAACGTGAAACGTGAAGATACATAGACTATTTTTGCGTGAAGGGAAATCTTGACTGTCTTTAATTTTATTTTTATTCGGATCTACTCTGTATGAGTACAAGAAACCAATTCGCTAACGATTTCTGCTTAGCTGAGGAGACATGTCGTGGAATGCAAATTTTAGATTCCCCATGTCTCTATTAACATCTTTATCAGCGTCTGTTATACCTTGCATTTATAGAAGGTTCAGATTAAGGCAGTTATCGGAATTGTGTTTCGAAACTATTTTACGGATTTAATATTAGATGTCGCTATTGCGTCCGTTTCGAAGCCATTTTATCGTTGCTTCACAAAGACAGGAAAAGATTTATTTTTCACGTTGAGAAAGCCTATGAATAACTGTTCTGATGAGCTTTATTAAAGCGAAATACGTATCAACAGATACATAGACTATTTTTGCGTGAAGGGAAATCTTGACTGTCTTTAATTTTATTTTTATTCGGATCTACTCTGTATGAGTACAAGAAACCAATTCGCTAACGATTTCTGCTTAGCTGAGGAGACATGTCGTGGAATGCAAATTTTAGATTCCCCATGTCTCTATTAACATCTTTATCAGCGTCTGTTATACCTTGCATTTATAGAAGGTTCAGATTAAGGCAGTTATCGGAATTGTGTTTCGAAACTATTTTACGGATTTAATATTAGATGTCGCTATTGCGTCCGTTTCGAAGCCATTTTATCGTTGCTTCACAAAGACAGGAAAAGATTTATTTTTCACGTTGAGAAAGCCTATGAATAACTGTTCTGATGAGCTTTATTAAAGCGAAATACGTATCAACAGATACATAGACTATTTTTGCGTGAAGGGAAATCTTGACTGTCTTTAATTTTATTAATAATTACATATTTTTATTTATTTATTTAATGTCGTCTGAAACACTGAGGTTATAGACGACAACAATGGAAAAATATTAAATATATTAAAACAAAGAAAGGTTATAATACTAATTACATTTATGCCTATAGCCCTTAAGAACTTTATAATGTTGTTTAGATGATTATTGTCTCTTAGAAGCTCGCCTATGTCGCTGGGAAGGATGAGTTTCCTGGAAAATTTGACATTCGGTTAAAATATGTTTTACTATATTGTTGGATTGACACTGGTTGCAGTATGGGGGGTTGTCTCTTGTGATTCGGTAAATATGTGTATGGCAGGTGTGACTAAGTCGGAATAGAGTAAAGATGACTTGTTTTTTCCTAGGTAACAAAAAGGCGTGTTTTTATAAAGCATTGTCTTTAATTTAACTTAGTTTTTTAATTTGTTTTGCCACGTGACTATGTTTTAAGCACAATTTAAGATCACTTAGCACTATCTTATTTAGTTGAACTTGATTATCACTTGTCGTTGGTTCGTGAGCTGGGCGGTTCACAACCTCGTTACCGTGTACTCCAAAATGAGATAGAACCCAGATTAATACCACGTGTTTGTTTTCCTTTGCAGCATTTTGAAGTTCTTTGTAAATGTCTTTATGGATAGGGTTGCTGGAGTATATCTTTTGGATGTCACAAAGGACATTCATTGTGTCAGTTATTATTGTGTATTTCTCTGGTCCGTTTTGTTAATAAATTTTAGAGCTTCAAGGATTGCATATAGTTCTGCATTAGAGATAGTTCAGTTGTTATGTAACTTAAATTTACCATTATGAGTATTAGAGAAAATTGCTGCCCCCATTTCGTCCTTTATTTTTGATGCATCTGTATACATCTACCGGTAGTCGCTAAATCTATCCATACTATCTTTGAAGTGGTTTATTAATATTGCTGGTGGGGATTCATGTTTTTTAAATTTTGATAGATCAGTGATCATTGATGGTTTATTTACAGTCCATGGAAGAAGAGGGTTCACTACCTTTTACACAAAGCACTAAAATATCACTTTTAATTTTTGTTAAAAAATACTTTGGAGTATACTGTAATTCGAAGAATACGGTAACTCAGTATATTGTAATTCAAACATGTAGTTTCAAGTGACCATCATATCTAGACGTAAGTTGGATATTGATGAATTAATTACAATTGTGCATAAATACTTTACCATGAAAAATGACAATGGTGGACCTCTAAAGTCATTATTATGTATAAATAAACGCGTTTGTGATATGCTAAAAAGTATGCTAAAAACTGTAATGAAGACTGTCAGAGATTCTCAAGGAGATCTTACTGTGACTGTGTACACAACAACTCGTAAACATTCTAGGAGCATTGACTTACCTGATGGAGAATAATTTGAAATTCGCAATATTTTTTATCGAATGCGTGAAAACAATCAACATGTCAGTTTAGATACTTTACTGGCCAAGATAAGAGAAAGATAAGTTTCTGAAGTTAAGAGGACTAGCCTTTGGAAAGTGTTAAGAGATTTAGGATTTAAATTCAAAAAAGAAAATAATAGACTTAAATCTGAAAATGCAACATTGGTATACTTAGATGAGACATGGATATTTGCAAAGGGTGGAATTACAAGAATTTGGCAAGACGACAGCATAAAATTAATAAAACACAGAGATAGCGAAGGCAAAACACATCATTCTTCATGCAATAGGGAAAGAAGGCTTTATAGAAAACGCACGCAGATATGATTTTTTCTTCAAAATCAAAATCTGCTGATTACCAATTAAAACATGAATGCAGATATGTTTGTTAAATGGCTTGAGGAGAAACTGTTACCTAGTGTGAGTGAAACATCAGTTATAGTTTTGGATAATGCACCTTACCATTCGAAGATTTTGGAGAAACAACCAAAACAGTGTGGAACGTACCGAGCATAAAAAATTGGTTAGTTAAAATTAATATCAATTTTCCGGAATAGACTTCAAATCAGAGTTACTGGAAATTTCGAAACGTAATGAAAAACCAACAGTTTATATAGTTGACTAAATTGTATCAAGGTATGGACATCAAGTACTACGGTTACCGCCGTATCACTGCCAGTTTAATCCAATCGAACACATCTGAGGTATATAATATGTAAAACGTATTATGATAATCACGTTGGATGCAGTAGATACAGTGAGCAGTTAGGGAAATGTGGCAAGAAGCTCTTAAAACTGCAACTCCAGAAATATGGGCTAAAACTGTAAATAAATGTAAAAAATTAATAGAAGAGTGGTGGATCCGGGAAAATAAAATTGGTGAAATTAATCCAGTAATCAGTAAGTACACCATTATAATTTTATTTACAAAATAATTGTACAGCAGGTTAACCATTACATTTATACATTCATTATTAGCCAAATAAACAATAATATTTAAAATTCCATTTGAATTTTTGCTCCTCATTTTATACAAATTAACTCTAACTGATAATATAGGCAAAAATATTCTAAACAAAGAATATTATGGAAATATTATGGAGAACTCCAGTGCAGTTTACCGTGCCTTTTACTACAACGAAAGGTTTTCTGCGAATTCCATTAATCGTTTAGAGGTGTAAGGAGGCCACGTACTATATTTCATTTGTTTCTTCCCAATTATAGTGTATACTTAATAAAGCTAATAAAATAAATACCTGATAAATATTAAACCTGATAAATATATCCTTTTCAGGAACATATTTTTTATGAGCCAATAAATTCGATTTTGTCATTTTTACGATACTTTACAACGGCCATGTTAATATTTTCAGCAAATTTTCTGTAACCGTAGGTTTTCCTCGTTTCCAACTTTTTTTATTATGTAACATCGTTTGGTCCAAAATACACTTCCAATATTCTTACCCTCGCCTTCTTATCACATCATTCGACGTGTCATAACCAAGATTTACACAGAAATCCAGCAATGAATCCCGTTATCTTGTTAAGTGAGTGCCGCGTGCGAGATCTCTATCCACTTAGTGGTGGCACATTTTGCCAATTTACCTCTACTTTGCACCTGAGAACTTTTCAATTTATCGACTTGCACGTTCTCCCGCTAGAATTTCATTAAAGGGCCACGCACTTTCTCCTTTATAACTTAATAATCAACGCGGTATTAACAAAGTGATAAAACTTAAGTGACTTGTTACAATGTAAAAACTTTTAGGACGTCATAATTTTTAATGTTAAGTAAAATGGGTCCTTCTAACTTTAATTTTCAGTGACGTACCTGAGGAACTAATTAGTATATACGTGAATTTGAAATTTTACTGAATGTCGATTAAATTGTACAACTATTTTATGTATTTTACTAATAATGTATATCTAGAATGTTGGCGAAATAAATTTCCAACACAATAAAAGGATATATAGGACTTTTCATCAAAAAATAGTGTCAGACATTTTTTTCGAACAGACATTTTGTAAACAAACAGGTTAGGTTAGTAATATCACAGAATAAATAACAATCGGAAGGCCTCAGATGTCGTATTTGAAGTGTGTCAGCACGCGATCGCCATGTTTTAAACGGAAAACACAGCTTCGGATTGAGAAATTTGTGATAAGCTACAAATTTCAAATCAAATTTGCGATCAAATTTATTCTTCTTCGACTTCGAAAACATCAAAATTTTAAGAACCGAACAAAACAAAAAGAAGAGGGAGATACACGAATCAATAGAAATAAAAATAAATTCCAACGCAATAAATGACAAAAAAGATACACAAAACCTAAATAAAATATATTTCAATCTGATTTAAATAATAATAAATATAACACCATAAAAAGCTCTTAAAGTCATAACATATCGCCACTTTATCTTTTTCGAAAACATCAATGATACGCCCATATAAAAATAATTATACACTAATGACAGTCAACCATGAAATATCAGATATCAAATTTTATTTGTCACTTCATTAATGTCAGTGTCCCGTTTTACGTTTTGGTAAGTTATATATATATATATATATATATATATATATATATATATATATATATATATATGTGTGTGTATATATATATATATATATATATATATATTTCAGTATATATATAATGAACCAGAAGTATTTGCTGACAACGTAAGGAAGTAAACGTTAAATAATGGGTTTGCAGCAATAAAAAAAAGAGTTTCATTTTTTATTGCTGCAAACCCACTATTTAACGTTTACTTATATATATATATATATATATATATATATATATATATATATATATATATATATATATATATATATATATATATATATGTATATATATATATATATACATATTTTACAATAACTGTTTGTTCTTAATCTTATACATTTTAGAATCTTGACAAAGGCAAGGGTTTCCTGCCGAAACGTTGATTTCTATGGAAAAAATAAAAATCTAGTTCCACATCTAATATAATTTATTGAACCTAAACCCAAGAAAAACTAATTTTATATTAAATATAGTACGGTTCAAAAAACTCAAAACTAGCTTATTCTCAAGCTTAAACACCCGACACCGCTTCTAAATCAGAGTCATCTCATTAACCAACTTTCTTGTCTCGTGACGGACAGTATAGAGGACAAACATCGCAGTGGTTAAAACAAAGAATAACAAAAGTGACTGCAAAACAGAAAAATTCTTGTTCAGTAGCACACCATTCCAATACAACAGGCCACACATGTAATTTGTCAGATATCAAGATCTTGGAGATAAAAAGATTAGTTCTCGAAATGTACCACATAAACAAAAATAAAAAATCAATTAATTATAAGACACACATTTGCAAGCAAAGCGATATGTATTGCAATATTTTAAAATTCTGAGAAACTAAAGGTAGCGAACATCTGGATAGATCATATGATTCGAATACTAGAGTATTCAATTCATCTAATCTACGAGTAGAATTACTATTTATATTATAGTATTTTGAGAACGATGTCCGAAGTGGAAATTGAAACGTCAATAAACTTATTTTAAACTTCAATTATAGCATATTCCTATTAACATTGTAATTACTTTAAGATGCCACAAGAAAATAGCTTCAGAACAATATTAAAAACGTGAACGCTAATTTTGTTAAAATTGTAAGTTTTTAGAAAGTGACGAAAATCGATGAAGTGATAAAGGAGAACTACACAATGAATAATAGCTATATAAATATATGTTAAATCAAAAGAGAATAACACAAATATAGAAATAACGTTTGATAATTTAAAACAATAATTAGAAGGTGAAAAGTAGAAAAAATATGCTTGCCAAAATACGGTTGCCAAAACAAATAAATATCCGCACAAATAAATAATTAGACAACTGATATCAAAATAAACAAATTTCTCTTAACAATTTGATTCATTTTAAAGCGTTTACTTTTTCTAATTATGTGGTATTATTGAGGGAATGGGAATAGAAAAAGGAAATGAATAGATTAAATAAAACTTACCTTTAAGTGATGGGAAGAGTGGAGGCGAAAATTGTGAAGAAAGGTGAGATGCTAGATGAGGCGAAAAGAATAAAGGAGGTGTATTTCGTGCTCCCGAACTACCATCAATCACTGGTCTAAATCCTCCAGAATGGCTGTAACAAAAAGTTGTTGTTATTTTTGATTTAATTATTAATTCTACAATTAAAATATCCTTCAGTTTTCCGTTTAGCACCTACAATCTTTTCTGTTTGTAATTTGGGGAAATTTGTCAACATCAGGGTGGCAAACTTTTTTGCATTTTTTTCCGGGTACCAAAATTGATATTCTCAGCCAAATTCAGTTTGATCTTCTCGTTTTTAGAGAAAATCTCTGACGACTGGATTATTATTGGTTAATTCATTGAAGATTTGTAAGACAAATTGTGATGCTACATTTACTGGAAAACTATCGTTGTGTATTAGTTGATGATTTTAAAATAGACTTGGGGTAAAACATGGGGTAAATGGGTTAAAACAATATATTAGTAATCCTTACCTATGAAAGAAGTCTAAACAGATAAACTGACAGATAAAATAAATTAAAATTATCTGACCTACAAAAAATATAAAATATTTATTTGCCAAATAAAGTACTCAATAAAAAGAATCTGGAAAATAAATTGTGTTTATTGTAGTTCGTTATTATGTTGTAGATTATTGTGAAATTAAAAATATAACCTAAATATTGTTGTTTAGTGTAGTTTAGAGACACGGATATTCAAAGATTTAATGAAATCGGAGAGTATGATCAGTATGATGTTTAATGTTTATAAACGTTTTATAAACGTGCAACAATATAATATTTGATGCAGAATTGAACATTTTAATTCTTGTCATGATAAAACTTTTTTAAAAGGTTAAGATTAAGTAAACAGACAGTGATCTTTATTCTGAAAAAATATTGTAAATAGTTGTTAATAAATAATTATAAAGGTAGGTATATACATATTTTCATTCACTTAGTTTAGGGATTCAATATTTTCATAATCTTGATAATTAAAAAATGTCAATATCAATAATAGTAGTATCGGATTCCAAAATTAAAAATATGCACATAGTACCTAGGTTGTCAGATTCTCTTAATAATTATAAAATATATTCAATTATATATAAAAAAGACTTAGCCTTATATAATATTTTAGTGTTATGGAAAAATCCGAGAAGAATCATTAAACATGTAATATTTTTTTACTTGTTATTAAATTTTTGTTTACATAATTTAATTTATTCCTGCCACCACAAACTGTATAATCAAAAGAAATATTAAAACATTATTGTGATTTCTATTACAATTATTTAAATATTGGTGTTCCGAAATAAATTTTACATTTATCTTACACATAAGTAACAGCCACATAATTTGACGTGAAAAACGGGTAGGTACATTTTATTTTATAAATAAATGTCTATCATTCAGATAACTATGTGTTAGATATTTATCTGGAGGTGAAAAGACCGGCCGTTTCATGCAAAAAGTTTATTATTTTCAAAAAATTTAATTTTTAATTCTTTTGAAAATTTTGTCCATCCTAAAAAAATGGCTGCGAATGTGGTGATCGGTAAAAAATATAATACAGAACTCGAGCTTTCCCAACAAAAACATTTTCAAACTAGAATTACGCTAGTTTTATACGTAGCTCGATTTCATAAGACGACTTTACGCAAAAAGTTCAGCGACTCTCCAAAAGTGACTTATTTGTTATGAAAGTTGTACAACAGATTAAAATATTATTCTGTTGTCTTCCTAGCCTTAAATAGGAGGAAGACAGAAAAAACTAAGTGGAGTGATTGGACAAAATCACTAGTAATAGTTATAATCTATTTAATGGTAATATATCCAAGTTTAGAAATATGTATATGTAATTATAACTTAGTTAAAATTAAAACTAGTCTTATGTCACTTTAATTTAGATTCTGTTGATGTTAATGTCATTTACCAGGAAATTTTGCAAAGTTTTGAAAACGTAATCAATGGCATTGACTAATGACTAATTAAAATGTCAGTTTCAATCAAAATTACCTTGGTTTTTTTATGAGGTGTTTAAACAAATTAAACAGCGTGACGGGGCTTATAAAGATTTAAAAAAATGTATTGATGTTATTGACAAATAACATAAATGGCAAATTTTTAAGAGACACAGAAATGAGAGTGAAGAGTGAAGAGTAAAAAAAGAGTGGTTCTATCTAAAAAAAAATGATATGTATAGAAACAATCCAAAACAAATGTGAAAAATTAAAAAAAAATTAATTCATGATAATAGCCGAGAGATGCCGAACTTTTAATCTGCTACAGGCCTATAATGGTTAAAAAACAACGTAGAAATAGAAAAAGAAAAAATTTGAAAAACTTTCTATGCAGAATTTTGGAAAAATTGTTGGCAATTTAGATGATAAATTACTGTTACTAAGACTAATGTATTAAAAATAAGTAGGTACTATCACCCCTACACAAAAAATATCCAATACTTTCAAAGCTGAAGAATTCTGACCAATCAATAGTTTACCTCATTTAGAAAAACTATTATTGTTGTTTATGAACAATTATTCGAACATATAACAAAAAATAAAATTTTAAATAATAATCAACAAACTGAAGTTGAATGCGAAAAAAATCAAGTGCAATGGTTTTCACTACCAAACAGCTTGCACTAACAAAAAGCTTGCTTGATACTTTTTTTATTTTTTTAAATGCATATTTTCAATATATTCATAAACAGTCATTAAGTAATTAGTAAATGTGATAACAATATTGACTTGATTTGGGTACCATCCAGCGACAGTTCTCCATTTTCACCTATGTAACCAGGTCTTCTGGCCAAGTCCTATTCAGTCTTCGTTCCTACATTGGTGGCTGATAAAATTCACTGATAATTTGGCTGTGTTGCTTTAAATTAAGAATTTTGGCCTTGTTGGTGTGAGGTGACATGACATGTTTTACGGTTGTTGCTCCTAGGTCATTGCTCACATACCAAGGAGGCAATACCAAGTTGTGACTTCCTGCCAAGTAACCAATTCATTTGTTTTAATTTTATATTGAGCTGAGTTTTTTTAGCGTTAATGTGTTGCTTCCTGGTGAGCTTTCGGTCCAAATGCAACCCAAGATATTTCACAACGTCTCTAGTGGGAATGAGGGCATTGTTTAAACTAACTTGTGGACAAGTGCGTCTTCTTGTTGTCAATTTGATTTGGGCTGATTTTATGCCTGGGTCTTTATTTGAAACTAAAACGGCTGTATCATCGGCAAAAGTCGCCACTGTAACGTCATCTGTAGTAGGTATGTCAACAGTAAAGATTAGGTACAGCAAGGGAGCGAGGACACTTCCCTGAGGAACTCCGGATTGGATTGACTGATAGGTTGAGATCTACAAATTATATCGAATCTGTATCAAAATCAGAAAGCAAAAATAAGGGTCGAAGGAGAACTGACAGAGGAAGTAAGTATACTTAGAGGAGTTCGACAAGGGTGCATACTTTCACCACTCTTATTCAACGTCTACAGTGAAGTGATATTTCAAGAAGCTTTATTGGATATTGTGGAAGGTATTTTGGTCAACGGAAATAGCATTAATAATATTAGATATGCGGACGATACGGTCATATTTGCAAGTGACATGGAAGATCTACAGTACATAATACAACATGTATACAATGCATGTGAAAGGTACGGACTGCAAATGATTCTCAAGAAAACGAAATCAATGATATTCTCAAAAAAACCACAAAATGTAGATAACCTGATCATCAATAATACAACGATCGAAATAGTAACAACATATAAATATTTAGGAACGTGGCTAACCGAAGATGGAGAACAAACAAAAGAAATCAGATCTAGAATAGAAATGGCAAGAAACGCGTTCATAAAATTGAAGAACTTACTTTGCAACCGTAACCTTAATCTAGAGATCCGCACAAGAATGCTACGTTGTTACGTTTTTTCTACTTTACTATACGGCATGGAAGCGTGGACAATAAAGATGTGGTGATACAGGAGAATCCACAGAATATCGTGGACTGAAAAATTAACTAATATAGAGGTGTTACAAAGAATGAAGAAAGAATGTGAAGTGATAAAAACTGTTAAAATTAGAAAGATTCAATATCTGGGTCATATAATGAGGGGCGAGAAGTACGTATTACTTAGATTAATTATGCAAGGGAAGATACAAGGGAAGAGAAACCCAGGACGACGCAAAATATCCTGGCTAAGAAATTTGAGAGAGTGGTTCGGTTGCAGCTCATTAGAATTAATTATTTAGAAGCGCGGCCAATAAAATTAAGATAGCGATGATGATTTCCAACCTCCGATAGAAGAAGGAACCTGAAGAAGAAGATAGGTTGGGTCAAATTGATCCCAGTTTGTTTTTTTTTGTTAGATAGTCTTAATGGCTGTTGATTGTTTATTAGAGTTGTGCTTAATGTTATTATATTAAACCTTTAAATATTGCAAAATTTAGAAGATCCGGAATTTTGTTGTTATTCACTGGCCAGTATGTTGGTTGTCCTGTGGATAAGAAGAATGAATTGTTTTTCTGTAATGATCGATGTAGGCTTCTACCTTTCGTTGTAGTTAGTCGTGATCCCCATAGAGTATTTTTGGCATTCCAATCGCCTGCTTGCTTTATACTGAGAGCATAAATTTACATATTAATAATGAAAGAATTGAAGTGGTTAAAGCAGTTAAGTATTTGGGATTCCAGCTTGCCAATATTTTGAGTTTTAATAGTCACTTCGAGTACATCTATAAATAATATCAAAAACAGTATACTTTCTGAGCAGTATATCTCAAACTTTGTCAATGGAGACCAAAATCACGGTATATAACACAATTATTCAACCTCATTTTGACTTATGCTTATCAATTTTATTTTTATTTAATCTTAACAAACTAAACATGTTGCAAAAATTACAAAATCGGGAATGAGAATAATTCTTAAAACAAATCGCCGTCCCAATAGGGACAATGTTAAATTCTCTAAATTGATTTATTTTATTTGACCATGATTTTGGTCTTCAAAATAGTAAATGGCTTATCACCTTCATTTCTTTCAACAGAAATATTCATTCTTATAATACCAGAGGTTTAGATAACTATGTATAAAAGTAGGATGAATTCGCTTTATTTAAAGCTACCTTCCTTAAGTTTAATCAGTTATCTGCATCTATAAAAAACTGCACTACTGTCAATAATTGTAAAACGCTGCTCAAACAACATATCAAAAATTTGTCGTGCACTTTTATCAATATTTTATATATATATTAGGTTAGGTTGTATGTTTAGCGGAATATATCCTACAAAATATTTCATTGGAATTAAAATATATCTCACATATATTTTTACACGTATAAAGACATTAAAGTTTTATATGCGAATCTCCAAAATTCACGTAGACATGCAAAGAAAATCATATTCATAATTATTAATAAAATCCATAAAAAAATAAAGCTTAAAAAGCTTTCAAACTGGAAAAATCTCCAAAATATTAATAAACAAAGAACCAGCCTTTTCTTTGGCATTAAGTATGGTTGTAGGTAAAATAATGGTACGGAAGAGATAATGTAATGATATGGAAGACGGGCGGCTCTTTTGCCCTGTAAGGGTGGAGGGGCGGCCATGTTACTACATCAAAACGTACGTACGTTCCCCCAAGAATAAGCATGTGAGACGTATGAAACGGGAATTCATGTTTTTTAAAATTTAATCGAAAAGTAGCTTATGCAGAGAGAAGGGAAACTATATTTGGTCTTCCTTACAAAACGGATCTATAAAACATAAATTGTATAGTCTTTGTAAAACACAGTGACGCTACCATTTCTTTAATCGAAAATGATTATGCATAAACTCAATAGATCATGCATATTCACTAATAAATATATAAAATGGAGAAAAATACATCAAACAAATATTCAGGTAATAAGTAATAACTTAAGCTCGGGTAATACACTAGTCGTTAGAGAGTTGGCCACTAAAAACATGCGAACAAGCTGAATTTCGCCGAGAATATTAATTTTGGGACCCCAAAAACGATGCACAAAAATTTATCACTTTTACCCAGGGCTTTTCCCCAAAACCCCTGCCGCAGAAAGGTAAAAACGCAAAAAAATCAATTTACCAAGAATCTGTACATCACAGAAAAAAATGTTTCAAATAAAAGATGTAGCTAATTGTAGCTAAAATGGAGATGATTTTAAACAAACTTGCTACTAAAACTTCCATCTTTAGAGATCAATCTTTAAAACCTGATCAATCTTTAAAAAGGAAATTTTAATTTTACGTTGTAGCAACAAATATAGAGCATTTGAAATATAAATAAATAACGAAGAATTTAATGTTTTACATTACAAACGATCGCACGTCACGGGAAATGCCTCCAAGATGACGGTTTTGGGTGTAGTTTATATCAGAAGTTTGGTTCTTTTGAAAAATGTACTAGTGTAATTGAAAAAAAAGTTTTAAACATTTTAGATTGTTTGTTATGTGAAAGTTCAAATCTAGCGTTTTTTAAGCATATTTTAAATACCTCATATCTGTTACCAAAACTCTAAACTAAAATTTCATGCTATAAGTTTTGAAGGTTAGGCTCTAGCAATCGAAACTTCATAGTTGCCAGTCAATGAAAGTGATAGATTGTATTGATCTCATGAGAATCAAACACCTGTATAAAATCTGAGTTATTTAGGGTAAAATACAAAAATTGCATTCGAAAGCTGAACTCTTAACCTTTAAAACGCATCTTGATTTTTGTCGAAAGAACACTTAAATCAACAGATATCGAATTTTTACCGTCAACTGATACAAATTTTATTGAACATTGGTTTTGCGCGTAACCGACGCGCGACGTTCAAAATCGAAAGCCGCTTCAAGCGTTGTTTGTGAGAGAACGATTCATTCTACACAAAAAGTGCTAATAAACATTTTTGTATAAAATTACTTCAGCTACATTTTTTATTTAAAGCAATTTTTTCGATACGGCGTACAGATTATTGGTAAATCGATTTTTTTTGCGTTTTTACCCCACTACGAGAGGGATTTTAGGGGGAAGCCGGCGGTGTGGTAAATTTTTTTGCATCTTTATTGGGGCATTAAAATTAATATTCTCGGCAAAATTCAGATTGTTCGTATGACTTTTAGAGGTGCAGTGACATTGTCGTCTCTGACAACTGGAGTATTATAGACAAAATGTATTTGTTTGTCTATTTTGCCAAGTTGCCAAGTTTTTAGAACACACATTTTAAAAAGCTTTAGATGTTTATTTAGAAATATGACTTCTAATTTGTAAGAGCATGGATCGGACCATATTCGGAAGTTTCTCTAAAAGGAGATGAAGCATTTTGTAAACCGTACGGCAAATCGGTAAGTTTTATTTTTTCTTTCTCTGTCTAATCCCATAAAAAAATTTCAAAGTGACATCAAAATTCTAATTATTCCAAAGTGACATTAATAAAATCAATTTCGCATTAGAACAAAAAGAATATTGCAAAATGGTATCACTAGATGTAAGTTAAGCTTTTGAAAAAGTTTGGCATAAAGAACTTCTATATAAAATTAAACAAATAACACCACCATTGTTTCGAATATTTACATCATAGTTGGAAAACCGACAGTTCAGAACAAAAGTAAATGTAGAAATATCCAAAATGCATCTCATTAAGACGGGAATTCCGCAAGGCAGCGTCCTGGGATATCTATTATATTTATTATATATACGTTTGCTACACAGCAACTCCAAGAATACTTGTATGACAATAAAACACTGAAAACTTTGTCTTCAAAACTTCCACAAAATTTATTATAAAATCTCACTACAACTGTTTCGGCAGAGTGCCTTTCTCAAGTGATCTATTTTTGGTATGTGTTTACAGTTTATAGTTTTTAAAGAAATAGGTTGAGGAGGGGAGGACTGTTTGTTTCAAGTTGGTCATTCAGAATTATGTCTGTGTTTTTTAATTTGTTAATTTTCATACATTCTAATAAAGATAGCTTAAGGCCTTTATTTTGAATGTGAAGAATTTGAAATTCGTCATTAAAAGAATAATTATGATCTAGAAGGTGAAGTGCGTACGCAGAGACTGTTTTTCTATTATTGAAAGCCCTTTTATGTTATGCTATACGTTTGATAAAAGGTCTACCAGTTTGACTGATGTAAGTTTTGGGACAGTCGCCACATTTAAGTTTGTATACACCACTGTGTAAGTGCTTTTTATTTCGGCTCTTGCTGATTTTAATATATTTGCCTAAGTTGTTTGTTTCTGTTACAAAGAGAATCAAACAGCCATATCAATTAAAAATAAATCAATAGAAAACAACATAGTGTTTACAAAAGCAGACCAAGGTAACACTACTATTGATATGGATAAAATAGAGTGTAATAACAAAAAATAGAATTTTTAAATAATCACAATATTGAAACGGTAAACAAAGATCCGACACAAAAGTACCAAAAACAAATTAAGCTAGCGTTAGAAAGATCAATACATTTTTATTAGTTATAATAAAAAAAAATGAAATTGGCACTTGAAGGTAATAGTCAATTAATTAAAAACAAAAATGAAATATGTTTTTGACAAAGATGAAAGTTTTTCTTTTTTATCTAATGCTCTTAAAGTTTTGAATAAAGGACTTTTGAATTTTGAAAAGAAACTTTTTCCGAGGAATTGCAAATTGAATCAGATTTATTATCCGCCATGAAATATGCTCCAATTACATCCATCGATGTCGAACGTTCATTTTCAATGTACAAATTAATTTTAAGTGATCGTAGACATAGTTTTAAGACCGAAAATATTAAAAACATTTAGTTGTAGCTATTATTGAGTTCTTTTTTCTCATGATTTACTATGGAATCACGAACAGGAGAATTGTACTGTCATTATTGCATGTGGTTGTCTTTTTAAAGACGAATCACAAGCTATGATTTTTCTGATGGATATTCTCAAGTTAAAGATGGTTTCATGTCATCGAATGAACTATCTTACAATAAAGTCGTCCCAGAAATGCCCCTCAGCAATATTGGCAATATCATTTTAAAGTCGTCTACTTTAAAATATATAATATATGTCTAAATTGTCAATATGAATGAGTCAGATAAAATTAAATTAGAAGAATTTTTCACCAAGTAACAAAAAACAAAATTTGTTTAATTTATTAAAGTTTATATTTTAAGAACGATTTCCGAAGTGGAAATTGAAACGTCAAAAATAAACTTATTTTAAACTTATATTGTGTTTTACTCCCAACGAAAATGGCAATTGTATTAATGATAAACTTACCACTTCGTAACCTGCCATGTTTCTTATCTCTGCTTGGTTGCTTCTGATTATATATATATATATATATATATATATATATATATATAAATATATTGAAGAGAATAGGGGATATTTTGCATCCCTGTCAAACTCCAGATATGAATTTCAAGTTTTTCGAAACCACATAATTAACTCTTACATTAGCAGGATAATTTATATAATATAGTTTTTGTAATAAATAGATTAGAATAGATGTTCTGACGTACCCAGAACATTTAGACTTATATTGTGGCTTATTCCCAATAAAAATAGTAATTGCATTAATAATAAAATTCAAGATCAATGAATTTAAGAGTATGAAAAAAAAACATTTTAAGAAGTTAATACCATACAATATAACAACTAACCAGGAATCAGATTTGTTTTCATTGAATACACTATGAACTGGTTTTCATTGGTATGTAAGAGTTTAGTTTAAATTGATATTATATAATTGCAAATATGTAATAGATATATAAATAATATTGTAGAAAATATTATTGCCAAAAAAAATTTTAAATTGATTGTACGTCACTGGCAGTGCTGTACAAAACGGATCTATAAAACATATAAATTGTATATTCTTTGTGAGAAGTGCCATATTACATCTCCTGAAAGCTAGCAAAGATCTGACAAGACATTTAAATATTCATCAGACAGACATAAAGATCCTAATATCATAAAACGCATTTTACATTCGTTCAAACAAAAAGAATAAAATCGCTAACATTCTATTTGCATTTACGGGGTGAACATACTTATGAATAAAAAAAGAACGTAAAGAAGTCAGTGTGGGATAAGTTTGATATTAATACCTATCGAATTATTTATTGAACCGATTCCTTATACATTTTTTTTAAAATGAATTTTTACGTAGTTATTAAAAGTCACAAATATTATAGAATAGAAATATGCTTTATTGTTACTGAAAATTGTACACTTATTTTATGGACAAAGCTTACAAAAAGCAAAATAACAGTAACAATTTACAATTTACTGAAATTACAACAATTGTCAATATCACAAAATAAAAGATAATAAAACAATCCATTGCAAAATTTAAATAAATTGCAAATTGCATAATAAAACCTTTCGAACTAAAGTTAAAGTTGCTGCTTGTGATATCCAAATACAGATAGATAAAAGAAATATACTTTATTATCACTGAAAATTGTATAATTTTATGGACGTAAGCTTACAAACAGACAGAAAAATGACAATAACAATTTAAAATTTACTGAAATTACATAAATCGTCAATATCACAAAATAAAAGATAATAAAAATACAATTCATTGCAAAATTTAAATAAATTGCAAATTGCATAAGAAAACCTAACGAACTAATAAGTTTAAGTTGTTGCATGTGATACCCAAAATATATACTTTAGTTACTTGTATATAAACGTACTGTAATTTGTTAGTTATTCATTAAGAAACCTCTTCCACTGAATAATATGGTCTTTCAGATATATGGGCTTTTGTCATTTTAGATTTAAGTTGCAGAGGGAGATGGTTTTATAATTTTTTTGCCGAATATAATATAGATTTCTTTACTAACTCAGTGGACATGATCGGTAAATACACATCAAAGGTTGAATTTCTGGTGGAGTAGTCATGATTAGGTCTTGCTGGAAAACATGTAGGTGTGAAAAAAAAATTAGGCAAACAGTTTCTAAAATATAAGAGGGAAGAGTTAAAATCCCGTGATTTTTGAAGTAGCTTCTGCAATGTGTTATTCTACTGAGGCCAAAAAGATACCGTATTGCTCTTTTTTATAATTTAAAAATATCATCAGATTGGGCAGCTGTACTGGAACCCTAAAAAGGAAGATCATATCGAAGATGAGACTCGAACAAAGCAAAATATGTTATTTTGGAAGATGCTTAATTGATTTCCTTCAAAACAAATCTTATTGCATAGCAGGTTGAGGCTAGTTTGTTACTTAACAAATCGATATGAAGGGACCATTTAAGGTAGCTGTCTATAAAAATGCCATGAAATTATACAGAATCAACGATACTCAACTGGATGTTATTAAGAAGCAAGGGTTGAAGAACTCCTTTATAGAATAATGTAACTGTTTTATCCACGTTAAAAGCGAGTAAATTAAAGTCGGACTAGGTTTTTATTTTAAGTAGATCAGAAGTTATAGTTGCATGAGGAGTTAGAATATTCGAGTTTCTCCAGGTGATACTGGTATCATCAGCAAAAAGAAAAAAATTTCAATCGATTTTTAAGTTAGTGATTTCATTTATAAAGATAAGGAAGAGTAGAGGACCCAATACTGAACCTTGTGGTACTCTTCTGTGACTAGAGTCAGTATCATTTGCTCTAACTAGTTGTTTCCTATTCCTCAAGTAAGATTGGAACCAATTCAAAGAAATCCCTCGAATTGCGTGGAAATTTAGTTTTTTTATCAAAATATCGTGATTTACACAATCAAAAGCTTTGGCATAATCACAAAAAACAATGGCAGTGTAAAGATTATGGTTTACTGCTTGATAGAAATGTTGTTTTTAACGAGAAAGGACATAAGTCGGCTTACATAAGTCTTTCAATAATTTTGGACAGGACCGGTAGTAAGGCAATAGATCTATAGTTGCAGACATTCGATTTTTCACCATTCTTATGAAGAGGAGTAATAATGGCTGTCTTTAGGCACTCTGGAAATATACATTTTTCAAAAGAATCATTAGTTAGTGAGACCAGGACTTCCAACACACATTTTGGGAGATTTAAGAAAATTTTTATGGATAATATATCAGAACTACAGGAATATTTGCTTTTGATATTACTGATAATTTGGATCAGTTCAGATTTATCAACTGGTCTTATAAAGAATAAATTCGAGACCTTTAATTGGGGAAATAGGAAAAAGAATCTTGTTGTGGCAAAACAGTTGATGTTATATTTTTAATCACCATTAACGAAGTATTAATTTAGATTTTTATGGTTTGGAAGAGAAAATGTGTGAGCTGTGTTAGTTTTATTTCGAAGATCATTTATTATAGATCAAGTTTGTTTTGTAACATTTTTAGAGCTTCCCAGACGATTTTGGTAGTACATTTTTATAGCTGTTTTAGATGAATAGAATAGAAGTTTTAGATAGGTTCTTCTATACTTGGAGATATATTTAGTGACAAAGACGTTGGTAGTAAATTTCTTTATATACAGTACTGAACGCATATTCTTGGCTGATATGTGGATACCTTTGGTAGTCCACGGTTTGTGATGTCTTGACTTGATTGTAATTAAAGGAAAAATTAATACATTGCAGAGAAGAAAATTGTACTAGACGTTAAATGTTCTGACATGGAATGGTAACAAAATATATATTTGAACATGTGGGGTTTGGAGTATACATACCAAATTCAAAATACTCCTATTCTTCAAAACTACATATCTGAATTAAATATATGTAATGCAGAAATTAGTGCGATAAATAAAGGGGTTAGTTTCTGGCTAGAAAAAAATATTTCAAAAGATTTATTTAGTGATTCTATGCTTGCAATTGATACAAACACATTACGTGCATGCGACAACAAATCGCATTACGTACTAAAACAGATCATGTTACATTATTAACCAGAAGAATAATAGTAGAAGCCAACAACAACGGCAATACATTCAAACTAACTTGGATCCCAGGATATAGTGGCATTATAGAAAATGATTATGTAGATAAACTAGCATTAATTGGAATTAGTAGGAAAAAAGAAAAGGAAAATATATATTTTTGGAGACCTATTTAAATGCTACATTTTACCGTTTTTAATTTCTCGTAAGACTGAAACCTTTACTTCTTCATTTTTAAAAACAATTTCCGAAAAGTTAAAATTAACGCAAACTTGAGGTAGACATGCCTTGTCTACTGATTGCAAACGGCAGAAAGGTCTTAGTATTAGAATATGCAGACGACAGCAGATCCTGCTGTCCAAATCTGTCACAGATAGTACCAGACAGCTGTGGACTTTTGAAGAATTTCAAAAAAAAAATAGGAACGGTTTTCGCTATTATCGCTGGTAACAGTGAGGCTATTACGGTTACTGTTAATCGTGGTAATCACTGTTACGCGTTCCCTTTTTTTCTGTCGGCAACGACAGTATTCGACAGATGATACCGATTAAGCTGGTTGGATACCTAGGTAGAAGGAATAATGAACTCGGTCAGTATACGAAGTGCTAGGCTAAAATCTCAACAGAAACTGGTTGTCATTAAATCATATCTACTGTCGAGATATATAGATAAGCTTAAGAGTCAGACCATAACTATGAAAGTGCTGAAGTGCATTGACAGGACCGTGTGCATAGCTGTACAAAAGATTATGTCACTCAATCGCTCGTGCTCCAATGCATTCATACACACGTCCCTCAAAAACGGTGGACTGGGCGTGATGGTCATGGTCTTACACGTTCCAGCCACAATGAGACGCAGAATAATAAAACTGATTAGTCTGGCTACACCTGAGACAGCAGCAACCCTCTTGCTGCCTTACATGTTGCGTCTATGGGAAAAAATACACAAATGGAGAATAACATCAGGAGGCAGTTCAACACTGATGGCACGAGAATTAAGCAGCTATAGCGGAACTGTCTAACTTATAGAGCTTCACACAACGAAAGCTCTGTCTGGATAAACAATCGACCGCCCTACTGGTCAGGGAAAGATTATCCTTTGATTGTCACGGATGTTGCCGTCAATTGGAACAGTTCTGATCCCTTAAGTATGGTTGCCAGAAATAAGACTGCAGTCTATTGATATCTCGCCACTAATGAAATAAAAACAAGGTGAGAATTCCACGTGAGGTTTCTATTAATGGTAACTTCGAGATACCTAACGTCTTTTGAGTGTTGTTGATGTTGTGATGTTAAGTAATTAAATGTTAATTAATAAAATACAATTTGTAAAGTAATTGATATAAACTTGAATAATTTCCGGTACTACTTTCTTCCTACATAACAAACTAGTGCCTCTCTGTATAAAAGTAACGACAGTGATATTTTCATTAGGATAATTTCCTCTTGGAGAAAATTAATTTTGGAAGGAAAATTGTCTTTACTTTCCACCTATTAGAATAATCCTTCTTCGTGTCACCTTATTATGCAGAAAAGGGAGTTGAATTTTTAAAATGCCGACACCGGAGTGTTAGACATCTTCTGGCTCTTTTATGATAAATTATGGATGGGATTGCATTATCTACAATTTTGATATTTAAAAGAATGAAATTCGATTTGGTTTTAAAGAGTCTACGTCAAGGCAAAATGATGGATAAAAAATTTGAAGGACGATTTCTTACTTATTTTAACTATCCAAAGTTCTATGAAAACCAAATAGATATTGCACATTTGTCAGCCTGGAAACTTAATCCTAATAAATCTCTTAAAACAATGGTTATCACTGTTATCAGTCAATAATTAAATATTAAATTTTGTAAGTTTTGTTAGTTTAGTTTGTTGTATTTGTAAACAACTAGAAGTGATTTTATTAAATTAAAAGTCCTACAAAGTGTGTCTAGTGTAGCACCTATACGTCTAGTACCAATCCCATTACCGTTTAATAGTTTTGGCAGAAGGATTAAGGGCTGCCGGTAACAGGAAAACGTTTCACAACACCTCCAGTAATTACATTAATGCCGATGCTCATAAATAAATAGGTTTCGAATTAGAGTTGCTGTGCAATTAATTAATCAGCTAATTAGCAGACATGGAAGCATCAAAGAGGACCAGGTTTCTGGAAACCACAACCGCCTGCCTCTATACCGTCTATGTATACATGTTTAGTAATAGTCGAGGGGCTTTCTATTGCAATTGCTCCTTAGTTACTTATATCATATTAAATTTTAGTCTAATTTAAGTACAAATTTTTTCTATTACAAAGCTACAATTTTAATTCACGTAACAAGTTTCGCAAGTGATATTTTACAGGATGAGTGGAAGTTGACTGTACTTGTACTGTACAAAGATTTTCTTCTTTTATTCACTTTCTCTCTAAACCATGTAGTTTTCCTTTTTGCTATGTTAGAGTACTTTTATAAATAGAGGATGATCCCGACTATTACAAGCACCGAAACCTGTAGCTTCCATCTCAACAAACAGATAAAGTAGATACATCTAGTAGTTACTTTCAAGAACATTGTTTTCATATTTAATAATAATCCTGACAAATTTAGTACTGACATCTGTTAGAAAAGTAGTAATATCCTGCAGAAATTTGTTATATCGATCTGTGGTCGAAAATCACTTAAATAATCTACATGTAGATAGGGTTCTAATTGCATGTTTATATTCAGACGATACTTAAAAAATATTTCATTTCCATTGCTTTTAGTTTAAAGCCATATCGAGCGCTTAAATCTTCTTCTTCTTCTTCTTCCTTATAAACAATTCTGCTTGTTCATTGGCGGATTAATACCCCTATGAAGGTTGTCACTCCACCTTTTGCGCGGTCGTCCGATACTTCTTTTGCCGATTGGTGACTTATCTTTTGCTATTTTGACGACACGGGTCTCCTCCATTCTGCTTATGTGGTTATTCCATTCTTTTTTCTATTTTGTGTCCATTTATTTATACACCGTACGTTACATTTTCTTCTAATGTCTTTTCTTTCGGTTTTTTAGCGTATTTCCTGTAATTCTTCTCAGTACTCTCATCTCTGCCGTTTCCAGTATACAGAAGATGGATTACATCTTTGCGTTGTGGCTGTGTCGGGACTTGCTTCAGAGGCATATGTCATTATTGGTCTTAAACTGGCTTTATAAATTCTTGACTTTATTTCAGTGTTAATGTGTCTGTTTCGCCATATAGTGTTACCAAGGCATCCTGCCAGTTTGCTTTTTGTACTTGATCTCTCACTTCTTTGTCCAGGTCTCCATAGCTAGACAGTGTAATTCCCAAATATTTTATTTCCATTACTTGTTCAATACTGTTTTAATTTTCTGACTACTACTGTTTTAGTTTTCTAAGATGAGATTGTCGTAATAAATTCTTTTGCTCTTATGTTAAATCTGCGGACCAGTGTTTGCAGACTATCTTTATCTTGGGCTATCAATATTGCGTCGTATGCGTTTCAGAGTATTTTTGTTTCTTTGTTTCCGATTCTGCATCCTCTTCCTTTGTTAACGCTGTTGATGATTTTATCCATGATCAAATTATAGAGCATGTGGCTCAATGAATCCCCTTGTCCAATTCCGCTGCCTGTATCTATATGTGCTGTAGTCCATTTATTCTGACCTCCATTTTGTTGTTTTGGTAGATGTTTTCGATAGTTTTTATAATATTTATGGGAACTTCTCCACTATACAAAAGATGGATTACATCTTTAAGTCTTCCTCTGTCAAACGCTTTCTTTAGGCCAATTAGACACATAAATGCTGGTCGAATATACTCTAGTGATTTCTCAGTAATTTGCATTATAACGAATATTGCGTCTGTACACAATCTTCCACTACGAAAACCCTGTTGTTTATATGTTAAATTTATCCTCTGATTTATTAACCCTTGTAAAATTTTAGTTGTAAGTTTTAGCGTAGTATTTAACAAGTTTATACCTCGCGTAGTTTTAGGGCTGTTTTTTATCTCCTTTTTTGAATAGTAGAGTTAGTTCGATCATTCTCCAGTCTTCCGGTATTTTATTGTGTTTTATAATTTTATTAATTAATGTTGTTAATAGTTCTGTCATTGCTGCTCCGCAATATTTCAGTATTTCGTTTGGTATTCCGTCTGTACCTGCTGCTCTTCTGTACTTCAGGGTTTCAAGTGTTTTCCTAACTTCCGGTACATTTATATTAAGTTCTTCATTTGTGGTAATTTTTGGTGTTTCCAGTTCTAGCGTAGTTTGTGCTTCTTCTGCATAGAGCTTTTTTAGGTAGTCAATCCACATATTCTATCTTTGTGTTTTGGTTCTACAGTAGACTCGCGATTATCCGAGGTAATTGGGACCGTGACTACCTCATGTGTACCTACGTAAATATTGATTAATGTGTTTATTTTAATAATTAAAAACTAATATAAAAATAGTATAAAAGATAAAAAAATTTACCTTATAAATGTTACTGTTTATTTGTGTGTTACTGTGTTTTGTTGTCTATTTTCAATAATTTTTTCCACTACATCTGAATAGTGGACACTTGTACGTCGTCCCAAACAGATGCAATCTAATAGCAAACATCTTTAATCGTGATATTCTTCAATGCCTCAATTACAGTTAGCCCTTCATCCAGCTTAGTTAGCAGCACCTGAAGAAGCTTCCGCCGATACTTCCTCTTTATTGCTTCTATAACGACTTGGTCTAGGGGTTGGATGAGAGACGTCACATTGGGTGGAAGGAACACAGCTAGTATGTCACCACTAATGAATTCACTCGCATCTGGGTGGGATCGTGCGTTATCCAACAACAACAAAGCTTTTCGGGGCAGATTTGTTTATTAGGTAGGCATCAATGACTGGCACGAAGTTATTAAAAAACCAGTCCTTAAAAGTGGTACTGTCCATCCATGTATTGCGTTGGTTGCTATAGATTGTAGGTAAGCAATTTATTTAGACATTTTTTAATGCCCTTGGTGGATTTTTCAAATAAAAGAGGTTTTAAATTTAATGAACCAGAAGCATTGTTGCAAATCATGATTGTGACTCTCTCTTTGCCTTTTTTTTAACCTGGTGCAGTTCCTTCATTTTTAGCAGCTAGTGTTTTCGATGGAAGCATTTTAAAGTTAAGGCCTGTCTCAACACAGTTAAATATTTGGTCTGAAGTTAATCTATCGTAAGGATAATGTTTTGTAATTTTAAATAAAATGTTCCAATTTCAGTTGAGTCAGCAGAAAGTTTTTCGCCGCAAATATTCAATTGTCGGATGCCATATTTCTTTTTCCATACGTTAATCCATCCTTCACTAGCACAAACGTTTTCTCCTCCTATCATAAACTTCTTCTGGAGTTCAATAGCTTTTGTTTGGAGTATTGGACCACTTATCCTCTCATTTGTAACCACCAATCCTTTCATTTGTAAAAACCACAAGAACAACGCCTCATAAGTTTGTTCATGGTCCCCTTTCTTCGTAGTCTTCCGGGCCAATCCACTACCACCACTCACACTTCGGTTGACCCACTGTTCTATTTTATTCCGCTTACGCTTCCAATCTCCAACAGTTACTTCACGGACACCTAAATCTAAAGCAACCCTTGATTAACCCTTATCCAACCTCTTAATTGAATTCACTTTTGTTTATAAAGATACAACTACTCTCTTCCGCTTTCCACTCATATTGCACAGAAAGATGCTCTCTTACACTCACAAAAATCAACTTATGAAAAATTACTTATGAAACCGAAACTAATAAACTCGAATAAATACACAAAACAGTACATAAAAGGAAAATTTTTACCGTACAGTAACTTACTTTGACGATCTGAACGACAGAAAACAAATAATTTGACGATCTCAACGACAGCAAATAAATCGGTAGTTCAATTCACACTGATTAACATAGAAAGAAACAGGAAGTTGTAGACAAAACACGACACAGAAATTTCTGGAAATAAGGTGGTGACCAATTTCTGAGAATACCGACTCGGCATAAGCTTGACCTAAAGCATACCTTACACACAATCCTCTTCTTATCAATAATCCACAATTTTCAATGGATTGCCCATATAACAGCTGCCGATATAACTTGTGACCATCGACCCTTTTTTATTACTCGATATTGTGATTCAACAAGTATGATTATAAAAGTAAAACCGAGGCAAAATTTTGCCTGGGTTAACCGATAACCTAGATATCGAATAACCTAGACTCGAATAATCGCGAGTCTACTGTATTAGTTCCTTTACCTCCATTCTTTGACCACTTATAAAGCGCCATATTTCTTTTTGCAGACCGTAAAAATCATGTTCCATTTCTTTCGAAAAGCGTTCCCAAAGATCATTTTTGATTTTTCTTGCAAGTGCATGTGTTTCGTTTCTAATTGTCTTGTATTTATCGTAGCGCTCAAATCTTGGCGTAAAAAATCTTGCATATGAAAAATCGAATATAAATACTACTCCAAACTTGTCAATACTACAGGGTTCTAAACTATGGTTAGCTTATTAACAGTGTAATCTTCTGCATTGTAAGACCGTCAAAGACCGACAAAAATACGCATTACTTCATAATATATTGCAGGGAAAAATAAAAGGAAAAAGGAATCCAGGTTGTAGAGGAATAGCATGGTTGCGAAATTTGAGAAAATGGTTTGAATGTGGTAGTGCAGAACTATTTAGAACAGCGTGCGGTGGTCAAAACAGTTCGCATAGTCATGATGATTTCCAAACTTCGATAGAAGGTGGAATTTAAAGAAGAAGGAATAGGTAAATAAGATCAGGATAGCCTTGACGCTTTTCAATCTCTGACAGGAGTGGCACAATAAGAAGAATATATAGTGAGTTATAATTGTATATCACTAATTAGAAACTGAGTGGATCGAGTTACAAATGACGTAGTATTGGAAAGAATGGGAAAACAAGAAGAAATCCTAATGACTATCAAAATTAGAGTTTTATTAAAGAGCGTTGAAGTTGCTATATTTGGGCCATGTTGTGAGAGGTGAGCGCTACGAACTGTTACATTTCCTGGCTAGACAATTTAGAAACGTGGTTCATCTACAGGTCTACAGAACTGTTCAGAGCATCGAAAATTCGAATCGCTATGATTGTTGCCAACCTTTTGATTAAAGAAGGCACGTGAAAAAGAAGAAGAGTTAGAAGCTATAAAGTAAATAAAAGGTTAAGAAAATAGTCCAAGTGTTTGTTTATTAAATTGCTTAACTAACTATTTGTTTTAGTTTTTTCAACACGTCATCTGTTATATTAATCTATCTTGTAATTATGCATAATTTTTCTTTTAGTTTATATTAAAACTTAACTACCTTCTAGTAATAATCTCTTTTTTGTGAATAAAACGGTTAGATGTTGTATATGGTAACTGTGTTTCGGCGTCGTGACTATAGAGTAGTCGCCATATTGGCGTCTCTAAGCCCTCTACATTTAGTCGCTTCCTCTCTGTAAACCTACACAACGCAATTTGGGGCATTAAAAGGCTTGTAATTTAATAAATAGACTAATGTCAGCCGTTTATTCACAAACAGAATTGAAATTGCTACGGTTTTCGAGATCAACTCTTGCTTTTGGAGGATTTTGACAGTTTTTGATGTAGATCCCTGAATTGATTTTCTGTTGTCCATACTGATACAATTAAATTAAAAATGTAAGTAGGATTTTAGTATGAGAATTACCTCTGGATGCAGTTTTCTCAATATATTTAGTACTTGTAATAATATTAAAAACATTGAAACATTTTTATTTAACATAAAAACTGGGCAAGGTAAAATTTTTACCAGGGCAAGGTTTTTAGATATCTTAATTTCATTAATGCAATTTTAATGGTACACCAAGTTTTACTTCATGTAATAAATAGCATCGTTGTTGACATTCAGTGTGATGCGAATCTATGGAATAAATTCATTATTTTAGAAATAGACAACATTTATTAAAATCTAAAAACTTTCAATTTTAATTTTTGAATGGCTATCAATTACTATATATATATATATATATATATATATATATATATATATATATATATATATTTACAGGGTTAACCAAAATTATGTACTTAGTTAAGTAAAATGGAATTACAATAAATAGTCATTCACTGAACTAAATTACACTAACGACCACCTCTGGGAATAAAACAAAGTTTTGTTTTGCTGGTTCCGAATCTTAAGTTAACTATTGTAGTATCCGTCAAATATTCAAGTTATTTTCACAACATTAAATTTAAAGCAGTATTGTCATTAATTGGTCGTTATTGTCAATGATCTATGAATCTGTCAACTAATAGACGTCAAATCTCCATAACCAAGTTGGTTGTAGAGATAAAATGAGGACTCAGGCAAAAGTTCGTAATTTATTTAATACCAAATACCCCTATCGTGAACCCATTTGCCAATCAACAATTAGCAAAATTGAAAAAAAAATTTTTCATGAGAGCGACATAAAAAAAGGAAAAGTGACATCTTCTCCAGAAGCTGTTGGAAAATAATTTTGATGGAAGAATCGCATTCTGCGAAATCGTTATGTAACGATGTAACAGAGATCAGAGTTTCATAGAAAAGGTATTTTTTTCAGATGAAGGGGTTTTTATGCTAAACGGTCACTTAAACCGCAAGATATATCGATACGGGGATACTAAGTGAAAATCCACATTAGATAAAAGAATATAAGACACAATATCCTAAGAAAGTGAATATTTGGACAGGCATCATAAACAATTATATTATAGGGCCCTAGTTTTTGAGGATACCTTAATTGATCCTCGGTATCTGGAATTTCTTCAGGATTATTTGATGCTACAGCTGAATCAGATATCGATTAGAAATGATTTATGATTTCAACAGAATGGGACTCCCTCACACTACGGCGTTGAGTTACGAAATTGCTTAGATAACGTTTTTCCAAGAAAGTGGATCTGTGGCAGGGGATCTATGGAATGTGCACCGAGGTCTCCAGATTTGACACTGTTAGAACTGTTTATGGGAATACTTGAAGTCGTCCGTCTCTGAAATAACGAATTTATTCCATAGATTTGCATCATATTGTATAATGTCATAATTGTATAAAAATGAAACAGTCTTGTTAAAATCACTGAAAAAACAATCGAATTGCCTCCTTCTTTCTTCTTCTTTTATCTTATAGGCACACAATCTGCCTGCTTTACAATATGCTTGTTCAATTTACAAATATATGTACACAGATAAAAGCCATAAGTTTTTATTGGAAAATTTTGAAAAACATTAGGTCATTTATTGTTTTCATAATTCCAAGGAATAGTATTTTACTAATTTCATTACAATTAATTAGTAAATTACAATTACTCACTTAGTTTTTAAATTTAATTATATTGTTTTCTAATTATTAAAATAAACATTAATTCATATACTATAATCAAATATGTTTTCATTGACAGTATGTATATTTTCTAAAAAAAATGCATATTTTTTAAAAGAAATGCATATTTTTAGCTAAATTAGTGCATATTTGTGTGTATATTTTTACTTTTTTTTGCATATTTGCCTACTCAAAAATCTGCTCATGAGGCTTATTATTTGAAGGTATTCACATTTTTTACATTATATATTTTTGAATATTGTTATAAAAGTAAATTTCAGCCTTGTGAAGTTCCAGGTAAGTCTTTTTATTCTAAACAAAGTAAAAAAAAATAATAAAATGTGAACATTCTTCTTTTCATTCCTCTTCTATCATAAATCTGATATCATCATCATCAAGGCTATCTAAGTATACAATATTCAAAACAGTTTGTTTGTAGAGCAGCCAAACCACTCTCTTAAATTTATCATCCAGGACACCATTTTTTTGTGGACCGGATTCCTTTAATCTTTTCCTGGATTATATTTTGTAAGTGTAGGATTTTTGTCCTAGCATTAGGTAACTCAAGTATTCCAAATTTCTCTTATTTTATGGTAAGTATTACTAATCAGACCTTTTGTCCATTCGACGGAACACTCATTCATTTGTGACTCGGTTAGCCCAACTTATTGTTAATATTCGTCAATAGCACCACATCTGGAAAATCTTAATGCGTTTTACATTGTTCTTTTTGGGAGTCCTTGCTTCCACGCCGTACGACAAGGTACTAAATTAAAAGGTTTTCAAGATTTTTCAAAGAAAAATATTGTATTTATCGAACTTATAAAAGATTCGCTGTAAAATAGATAATAAATAATATTATACCATACTATTGTATGAGAATTAATTTCAACATGTTAAATGTGGTGTATAAATTTATTCCACCTTTCTACGAGCAAAACACTCCCAATTACCTAAAACAAATTTAAACTCTAATATTAATAAACATCTTTTTTTATTTAACTTTGATGCACATGTAAAATGATATCAGTTCATATAAAATTATAAAGAGCAGTAATATTGAGTGAGCGGTGCTCTGATGTTAATTCCTGGTGATATAATTTGCAAATGGAAATAGGATGTGTATGTATCAGGCGATTATGATACATCATGTAGCAATTAATGCAAACTATATCAAATTCAATTAGCCAGTATCGCTCTATGAGTAGAAGGGAACAAGGGCCAAACAAACAGAGGCGGACTGAGTGGACTTAACGTCCCCGATATGTTTCTATTTGGAGGAATTAGAATGTAGCAGCGAAATAAGTTGTCTTTTTTAATTTAACTTCAAGCTAATTTGCGTTATTAACTTTCAGAATATTATGTACTGCTGTCATCATTAATGTTAATGAAGGGCTCAATTTGCTTCAATTAAATTGTCCAACTCCCACATTTTGGGCTTTATTTCTTCTTTTACATGTCTGACGCAGCTTTTCCATTTTTTCATGGTTACAGTAGATATAGAATATATTTTTAATGTCAGCAAATTTAAATGTTGTGTTATTGGCAGCAACATAACTCTTGACTTGCGCCCATACAAGCTCTACTGGATTGAGTTCGCAGTGGTACGGTGGCAACATTAACACTGTTCTATTTGTGCTTCTTTAATAGCGTTTCTACAAAGAGAATGTTTTTTTCAGCGCCAATTTTGAATATCTGCCTCTTTGTAGCCATAATGAGAATTTTTTTCAATTTTCCGGAATGGTAAGGGGCATTGTCCATCACAATTTAAGGCATTTTTTTTTCAGTGTTGGTAAAATCTTTTGGAGCTAACTTTCAAATGACTTCCCATCCATCTCCTTATGGTAGTCTCCACTTTTGCTCGATTAAAAAACCGACAGATTACCTTTTCCTAAAAGTGATATTTAATGATAATAAAAAAGAATTACCTGCATATCAAAAAATGCACGTCTTGCAGAAGTCACAAAAGCATCCACCCAAACTTTTGATTTTATATGGCCATCATTTATCAATGTTTCGTCCAAGTAATAAATTGTTCTATTTTCAGCTCTATATTGTCTTATCTTGTGCAGATAATCTCTTTGCCATAGCACCATTTCATTTCTGTCGAGTAGCAAACTGTTTCTTCCACGTTTTTGAAATTTAAAATTTAATTTTCGAGTTTGAACACGTGGTTCTCTTAAAATTTGGTAAGTCATTATCATTATTTACATCTCTTAGGCCTTTGTCAATTGTAGGAACTTCATTACGGAAGAAATATTGATGAACCTTTCTTCTTATAGCTGACTTATTAAAATCATCTATATTATCTATTGATTTTGAACGAATTTGATTTGTTTTAGGTGCAGATAATGTGTGAGTACTTTTATACTCGTTAATGACATTGAAGACACTTTTCGAATAAACTCCAACTTTATCTGCAACCTTTTGTTAAATGTCCGTTAACGCTAAAGCAGGATTATCTTGTAATTCACATTTATATGTATCAACCATTATTTCTTTGGTTCTTATATCTATGTGATTCTTTTTAACTCTTTTCCTAGGAGGATTTAGTAGTAACAGTTGCCCATTTTCATCCGCAGATTCAGTATCAGACATTTTTAATAAATGTAATCAATATACTTTTACTTTTTCCAACTACAAAATTTACTCTTATAGTAGAGGATTCAATATAAGGTTGACCTGCATCGATCTGTTTAACGGATAAAAATTATTTGATATGTAATTTAATATGTTAAAAATTATAAAAAAGAAGGGGTGCCCGATATAATTTTATCCTGACTATAATTAAATAATTAAAAAATGACTGTTTTATTTATATAAACTTTGTAAAAAAAAATTCGACCCGGGCAGATATTATTTTAGATTTTTGGGATCATAAAAAAACGAAAACTGGCTATTTTTAAGGCTCTAAAAGACAAGTAAAAAATATTATTTTTGTAATTGTCAAGTACATAAATTTAAGTTTAAACCTTCTTCTATCAGGTTCTGATAAAAATTTTTGCCATGTTTTATACTAAAATATATTTTTTTATTTGTTAACGAGGAAGGTTTGTTATCGGGAAGGGCGATCGGGCTGCATTAACAACTAAAAAACAATGTTTCAAAATGAAATAAGTCCAAAAAACTGATTGAATATCTTGAATTTAGGTATTTCGTAATTTTAAAAATGATATTTTTTAAATATGGTTTTAAGACTTGAAAATCGTTATCTTTCGTTCTTTTTTCAGTTTTAAATTCTTTATAACTTAAAAACGATACCACTTAAGACCTTTTTTGTTTCAAATGATCCACAAAATATATCTGCCTTAAGATAATATCTGCCCGGGCCGAATTTTTTTTTAATTTAATCAAAAATGTTATTTTTTTAATTATTAATTAATAATTATAGTCAGGACAAAATAATTATAGTCAGGACAAAATAATTATATCGGACACAACTTGTTTTTTATAACTTTTAACATACTAAATTACATATTAAATAATTTTTATTCATTAAATACATTAGTGCAGATGGATATTATATCTTATCTTAAGCTATTATAAATGCTTTAATATAGTTACAGGAATTATTTTAAAGTAGGGAAAACTTTTGTATTGGCACTAAATATGTAAGTTCTAAAAAAAAAAGCTTTACACTATCAACACCCGACCTAACGATTAACAAATCAACAAACCAAAAAACGGTTTTGCACAATTATTACTGTGGCTCTTCATTCGATATACCACGGAGCGGAAAAACGAAGTGCGTGCCTGGTAGCCCAACATGGCTACCCATGACTAAGGTAGGTATTATGGCCAACGATAATTTATAGGCAATAGGAAGGCGTGTACTATGTACAGTAGAGTGGTACATTGGCTACCAAGTGTCTAGCGATAATCCAAAACAGCCACAATCTGAAAGCTTAAAGTTCTATAAAAAAGAAATTTTGATTTGAAGCAACAAATATTTGAAGTAAAGAAAATTTAGCCGGTCCTGCTTTATAGCGAAGGCTGCGAATCTGAGTAGGGCGCCTCACATGTAACTCACTTTTGCCTTTGACCATCAGCCCGACGCATTACTAATCTTTTCATTAAGTGCGAACGATCATCTCCAGGGATCGGACAATTTAATTAGTTCACAGAAATTATTTGAATATTTTAATACCATTATATTTTATTAAAAATCCATGTATCTTTCACAGAAATCAATAGTATTTTTGATACTCGTTGCATACAGATACCAAGTAAAAATATTTTAATTCTAATTTTAATAATATTAACTATTTTTATTGGGAATTAACCACAATTTCAGATAGAGATATGTTTATTTTAACGTTATGATTTCCACTTCGGAATGTCCGGCAGAAAAACGGACATCAACGTTTCCACGGGTCAAAAACATAGACACATTGACATTGTAAAACGTAAAGGATTTAATTAAAGGTTTTTCCAAAATTCATGCTCGAAAAACATCTATAGGAAGACCTTCAAAGAGAGGGAAGAATATGGTACATGTGAGGGATCATTTACTAACTACAGAAAAACCTCGTCGTCGTTGTACGATGTGTTATGGAAAGAAAAAAAAAACACTAATACAAATGATATGTTAAATGTGTCAGGTACCCTTATATTAAGAGGCGGGCATGTTTTCGACGCTGAAGTACCTGAGGGTCTTAAAAGTACCCTTGTTTTGGACGCTGCCCGAAGGATTATCGCAGGTACCAGATATTAGATATAATTAGGGTTTAATGATGGTCATTGAAATTTACTTAGTTACTAGTTATTAGTTTGTCAGAGAATAGTGAAAAGTGAACATGGAAATTTCAACGTTAGTAAGTAATCGTGGTAAAATTTTGCTCAAAGTGAACAGTTTTACTTTTTCTCAAGATAAAGTACTAAAATTGGGAGAAACGTATTGGAGGTGCGTAAAACGGTCGTGTAAAGCGAAGATATTCACGAAAGGGCCAGAAAAGTTAGTGATCCGAAGTAATCTAGAACATAATCACGAGTGTGATATCAAGACGCTTAATAGAGAGATTGTGCGTAGCAGTGCCAAAAGAAAGGCTAAGGATAATTTGACCGAAAGGCCGTCCAAAATCATACATAGTGCGTTGAAAGAAAATGTAGATTGCTTGAGCCACATGTCTGTTAAAGACGTTAATTTAATACGAAATCAAATATACAGTGAACGGCGAATGGCTCAACCGAAACTGCCCAAAAGTAAAGAAGAAACTATTGCTGCGGTAAATATTATGAATATCAAAACACTTAAAGACGAGAATTTTATATTTGCGGTTGAACTAAGTTCTGACATTATCATCTTCTCGTGTAACACTAACAAGCGTTTTCTGTGCGGCAGTGAAACGATTTATATGGACGGTACATTTAGTTACTGTGCTCAATATTTCAAGCAATTTTTTACCATACATGTATTTATCAATGGACATTATATACCATTGTGTTATTGTTTACTTTCCGACAAATCGGAACAAACCTATATAAAACTATTTAATGTTTTGAAACGCAAATGTGAAGTAATTGGTCTAAAATTCAATCCAAAAATCATTTTCTCCGATTTTGAAATTGCTATCCACAATGCTGCGCGTTTTGAATTTCCAAATGTGCACATTAAAGGGTGCCGTTTTTATATTATGCAAGCTTGGTATCGTAATATCGGTGGTTGTGGCTTAATTCGGGAATATAAATTGGCAGACAGTGAAATATCTAAATGGCTGAAATATATTTTTTTGTCATTTTAACCTCCCTCAGAAGTCGAAGAATCTTTCATATATGATTTTATGGCTATTCAACCAAAGGATTCAAAAATTGAAAAGTTTTCCGACTACTTATTGGACAACTACATTGGCGACCACGCAACATTCCGTCGGAGATGTGGGCTGCGATGAGTGAGAGTTTACAATTAACAACTAATGCTTGTGAATCGTTCCACTCGCGTTTTAATGATAATTTTTACCATGCTCATCCAAATATTTTCCATTTTATTGATGTTTTAAAAAAATTTTAAACTGAAACTTACATTAAAATTAATAGTGTCTGTAATAGTGAAAGTAATAGACTTAAAGATCCAAAGAGTAGAAAAAAAATTATGTTCGTTAGAAATAGGATACATGAGTATCAAACTAACTGTATCGATCGATTCCATTTCGTAAAATGTATGTCGTATTTATTTCAAAGTGACAAATAAACCTTATCAAGCTTAATCTCTAGAATTTTATTACCTGACTTTCCATTTATATTTCAATTACACCCAGCGTCCAAGTAATTTTATTTTTCAGTGTCGAATTTTAAATTTAGCGTCCAAATCATGCACGCCCATATAAAGAATGATTTACTCTTTGCCATTTGTGGAAATATTTTGTTGAAAATTGGTTTTATGGTTTTTATTGCGTATTAATAAAATTTTTCAATTGGAATATATCGTCCAATAAGAAAAAACCATTGAGACAATATATCGCAGGATAAAAGGACTGAATTAAAAAAATGTTAATGTGATCAAAAACATCCATCGAACCAGATTATATAATCAAATGATAATAAGTAGTTTTTAGTGTGAAGAAAAAAAGTGGGGTCGAAACGGTTAATCAAGATCCGGCTCAACCCTGGTATGAGCCGGATAGTTCAAATAGTAGTTTCATATTGATTATATAGTATTATTAATGAAAAAGGACTGGGCTCAATACCTTGAGCCGGTTAAAAATCTAGATACATATTTATAAAATATCTTAAGACCCCAGGTCAAATCAGCCTGACAGCAGGTTACCCTACATTTTTTCCTGTATGAAAGAGAACATATTGTTGTAGTGATTGGTATAACGTGGTATAACCTATGTGAGATTTGTCTCTCGAACTAGAACCCCACGGGTTTTTAATTTAGCATCATTCACCAAGAAAACAGAGACATTAGTTTTTGCACTTTAAAACAATTCTAATGTATTGACATTGTGGTAAGTCGCAATGCGTCAGATAGTATAACCACCTGTCAGCAAATAGTTCTTAAAACATCTCTTGCGTTTGAAAAGCGGTATGCCTTTTATATAATCCAACCGGGTCAGTTTACATAACATTATAACGCTTGAATGTGTCATGTTTAAAAACTATTATAAAATTACGAATGTATTACATTGTGCTTTATACAGACCCACTTTCAATTACAACTAAAGTAAACATCTAAATTAATTTAAGGGTTTTGTTTCCATGATGCTACAAATGCTTAAACAATTTGAGAGCTTGGTTTAACTGTATTTCTATTGATCTCTTTAGAACAGCGGCATAGAAAGTGTGAATTGCCATGATGATTGTCCATCTTTCTAGAGGAGATGGCATATAAAGAACAAGATAAAGTGGTGACAGGTTGGGGACGGTCTTTTTTTTTGCAGAAACTGAAATGGCAAAAGGGATTTTAATTTTAATTTTATATTTAGATTTAGATTTATAGAAAAAAACTTAATTTTAGAGTGTCTTCGATAAATTTCTTCTTTCATTATGAATTTCAATTCAACAATTTTTCAATAATTTAAAAATCTTAATTTTCTAATGACATATGTCAATTGTTATCTTTGAGGAGTCGCTTAAGAGATTGGCATTCGATTTTTCCCTATTCTATCTGCTGCTTCAACTTCAATAAATGGTCGGGTTCTGACACCCGTATAGCAAGATAGCAAGATAGCAAATTTCACTTAAATCTGTTGAAAAGTTTTCAATATATCCCTAAAAATAATATAAAAAAATATTAATGAATATATATTAACGAATAATGAATATATATTAATGAATATATATAACTGTATAACGAAAACTAGCAACATTTTGCCTAAGCAATTTTAAGCTCAAACGCTTTATTTTGAGGTCAGCTATCACCCATTAGCTAATGTCCAATTAATTATGGGACACCCTGTATATATATATATATATATCATTCGTTTCATATATATTGTTGTACTTTTGAATGTCCATAAGCAATAAAAAACCGATATACAAATTTTATTACTTAAATTAAAATTAAAATTTTTGATATTTCATAAAGACACGGGCATATAAATTTTCAAACATCCTGTATAAGACAAAATATGTATTTTAAGTTGTTCGAAGAATTGTTCATTAGGCCTCAGAGACAAGACTTTCAAATATTATCGATAAGAAATTTAAATAAGTCGGTTATTGTGGAATGGATTTACCCGGAATAAAAGTGTATATAGAAAGTGTTTAAACAATAGACCGGGATTTGCGGTGGTTTTTCTCCCCGAAAGATTATATCGGTAAAAGTTTATTAACAAAAGACATTGAATTGAGAAACAGGTATCGTTTGTAGCTATTAGTAAGAAATATTTGTAAAGCAGATAGATTTAGTTAGAATAATTAAAGAATGTTGTTTTCTGGAATTACCCGAATGACGTTTTATAGAGAGAGTTGGTTGGTAACGATATACGTCACAGAGGTGGATGATTTTTATTGGTCAATTTTTTGAATGCAAGGAGGTGGTGGTTTTGGCTATGAGATAGGAGAGAGGAAAAAAGTTGGTTAGTCAGTTTTCGTCGTCCAAGAAGGAAGGAGCTTTGTGATTTGTGTTTGTTTGAAGTCCCGAAGACGTAATTTACCGGGTGTGTTTATTTGCTGTGTAAAAGCTGACCAGTGTGAGGAACGGGGTACAGAGAGATAGAAAAACCTAAGGGTATAAGAATATTATTATCAGACGAAGCCGGAAACATTTGGAGTTATAAACAGGCGCGGAGATTGGCTCAAAAGGAGGCTGCATAGACTAACACGAGTTGTTGGGTTGCAGATACAAGGACAGATAGGAGAAAGGTGTACGTCATTTGGACCACAATAGGAGCAGAAGCAGAGAAAGGATTTTTTTTGTGGCGTGGCCATAGAATTGCAACGGCAGAGAAAGAAAGGTCAGTCAATTTTCATTAGAGCAGGAGTGTGGTTTTCATTTATTAATTAAATAAATTGAATAAATAATAGAGACAGTTAATTTTGCGATCATTTAAAAAAAAAAAGAATTATAAAAAGAGCTTAGTTATAACACATAATAAAAATCAATGTAAAATAACATTTGGGTCCATGATAGAAAACAACTTCTCATTTATTTAAAGTTAGTATATTGCAAATATTACAGGATTGATTGTTATATAAAATTTCATTAAAATAAAGGACATCTCACATATAGTTCAGTTGAAATTCTATGTATTTTATTCAGGTCATATTACCTATCCCAATTAGGAAGCCAATTGGAACATATTTTGAATCCACGATCAAACGTAAATAGTACAAGTTAAATAGCCTGAGATTGTAATTAATTAATGCTGATTTATTGTGATTAATTGGAGATTAGATCATTTAATAAATATAGACAGGAATTTTTCTAAATAAGCAATATAATACAATTTAAATAGCATAACAATATATATATATATATATATATATATATATATATATATATATATATATATATATAATGTATATATTTATATCTTGTAATATAAACCTATTTATTAAAATTAAAATTTAACGCTATGTACAGAGCTCCAAAAGCCCAAACATCTAGAGCATTTATGCAAATGTACATGTTCTTTGTCAGTAATTTAATGAAACGAATCTGCTACAGAATGTCACATATTCCGTATTAAATAATAAATGCTATGAACTGAGAGAGGGAGAAATTGCATTATCCCTCAAGTGAACTCAACTGGCTCTTGCTGTTTCCAACTAAACTGTAAAGGATATCAAATTTATTCATAATTAAGACACAACTCACTTATGGATGTGTCTGAATTCCGTACTCAATTTCACTATCCTTTGAAATCCAATATGGGACCGAGTATTTCGTATATCTAATAATCGTTGTGGATGCCGAAACAATTCTCGAAAGTCATATTAGAGCTACGATAAGAGCTCCTGGGGGACTTCCTCGTAATAAAGTAGGCATTAGTAATTAAATCATCTAATGTTTTTTCATTAAAAAGTGTATTTAATTTTTACTATATTAATACATAGAATGTTAACAAATATCTGTAAATCAAACAAACCAACCAATTTTTCTCATTCTTTTCCTTAACAGTTTACTTTCCATGTAGATAAATTTATCGACGAACATAGGATGAAAATTCAAAATAAAATAGGCAACGGCGATTTGGATTTGAAAAATCAAACGTAATAGAGACGGTAAATACTCAAAGAGCGGTCGCCAGAAGTTGAAGTAATTATACACTAAGAAAACTGTTATCTCGCTATATAAATGTGGAAACATGGTATATACTTTTAAATATACTTCAAAAATACAAATCTTAGAAAAACAGAAAATATTTCAGTTTTAACATTTACCAGCATATTATATTCTATTCAAATTACAAAAAAAATTACAACTTTGAGAAACAATTTTTTCTCGAATTTACGTTTTTCACGAAATATTTAGACAGCACGTTAGTTTAAAGTTTGTTTTTTTAAAAAAAATACACACTTTGCTGCTTACAAAAATATAACAGCAAAAAATTGTTGGGGCCACACCCAAAAATAAAATTATAGGCTGCTGGATGAATCCACATGGCAAGAAAACTTATAAATGGAACCACCTACTATACAACGTCCATCAAAGAGACAAAAAAATGTCCACAATAGAGACGATAAAATGATTTAAGATAAGGATAAGAAATGTAATAAAATGATTTAAGAAAATAGGAAATATTTATGCAAAATGGTTGTAATTACAACGTGTTTTCCAAAATGCTTGATAAAACGACCTGTTGCTTACATCTGTACAAAAACGAGTAGAAGAAATTTTTGAAAAGTAACCGAACGAGCTTGGTGACTTTTTCGAAAGTTGATCTAACTCTGCCAATAGCCGTGCTTTCTTTGGCGTGGGAGCTAATAGTTTTAGCCGGAAATTTTAAATTTGCGTAGCGTGTTCCGTATAATTCCTTAAGAACCTGTTAAAGGCAACTGTGTCGATCTATCTGATTTTATCGATTTATTTTCGATTTTGAGTTTGAATGTTACAATGGCATTAGTATGGTCTAAAGAGCAAGTCTAAGACTGAAAAAAAAATTCCTATGAGCGAAAGTAAGTGCAAAATAAGATCCACGTACACCAACCTTGGACAAACCTCAATGGCACGAATAATCTTGGCATTCGTGATATAATTTAACGAGACCGTCACTTAGTTTTACCACAATATGGTAAATTGATAAACACGTCGAAATATTGTATGGAAGGGTGGCAAAAGTGTCGGCAAGGTGACGGCAAGGTGAGTTCCACGGCTCTTGGCGAAAGATCAAGAAGTAAACCATTTCTCCGTGTGTGAAAATATTTAGGCACGATATTGAACAAATGACAATAATTTATTCGGACACATTGTCACCTGTAATAAGACGTAAGTGTATATTATATTCCGGAGTCTAAGCAAGCAAGCATACAATAGTATTAAGCATTTGTCCAGCATTACTCAATTAATTATTATTTAAATGGGAATAAGCCACAATTAAAGGTTAAAGTAAGTTTATTGACGTTTCAATTTCCACTTCGGAAATCGTTCTCAAAATACAAACATTAGTAAATTAAATAAAGTTTTTTTGTTACGTGGTGAAAAATTCTTCTAATAATTTAATTTTATCTGACTCATTTATATTGATAATTCAGACATACATTATAAATTTAATTATTAGAAGAATTTTTTAGCAAGTAACAAAAAAACAAGAATATGTTTAATTTACTAATGTTTGTATTTTGAGAACTATTTCCGAAGTGGAAATTGAAAGGTCAATAAACGTACTTTAACCTTTAATTGTGGCTTATTCCCATTTAAACAGTAATTACTTTAAAATACCACTAGAATATAGCTTCAGAACACTATTACTCAATTACTTATATACTTACAGCTATAACTTGTTTCACTTGTGTTCGTTTGGTCTTTGTATTTTTTATGTGTAATATTATTAAAATAAATTAAGACGTGTTAACATAACCCCCTTGGTCGCATAATTTCTGAATACATATAAAACTAATTCCACAATAAAACAGGTCAAACCCTCAAAAAAACCGTCAATGAATAAAAGCGGCGTAAAGTAATCCTTGAATTAAGCACCCCAAAACCGCTATTAACAAAAAAAGCTCACAACTAAAAAACCACCCCCTACCAGTAGATAATCGTCCTTAGAGATGATTCTAAGTGAAGGGTGAGAATCAATGTAGCATATGCAGTGAACTATGGTTGATTTCATACAAGTTTCAGGACGGTAATAGGAAAATTAATAGGTTAGCTTTTTCAAAACTCATTTAATTTTGGAATATAAATTTTTTTACAAAATTTACTTTATCCATATTGTTCATTTTTACGTTATCAGAATAGTATAGAATAAAATAGAAATATGCTTTATTGTCACTGAAAATTGTATAATTTTATGAACATAAGCTTACAAACAGACAGAAAAATTAACAATAACAATTTAAAATTTACTGAAATTACATAAATCGTCAATATCACAAAATAAAAGATACTAAAAATACAATCCATTGCAAAATTTAAATAAATTGCAAATTGCATAAGAAAACCTAACGAACTAATACGTTTGAGTTACTGCATGTGATACCCAAAATATATGTAAAAATACTTTAGTTACTTGTTCATAAAGGTACTGTGATTTCTTAGTTATTGGTTAAGAAACTCTTCTACTGAGTATTTTAAGAGGTAAATACTAGTAGACAACAAAAAAACTCAATTCCTCTCCTACCAACCAATGTAGTGCCAATAAGCCCCCTTTTTTTAAGTTTTATGTCTGTTTTGTCCTTTTAATTGTGTTCTGTTTGTCCCTAATTGTGTTTTAGTTTTATAATTTTAACATTTGACATCACAATTCTTTGCCTAACAGAAATTAAATGCTTTTATCCAAAAGTTGATAATTACAAGTCAAAAGAAATTGCACACCCACAAAATAGTACAACTACTTTCATTCATTGTCATATAACTGTTCTTTTTCTGTATAAAAAAATTTCAATAATTTAACACACATTTCAAAAATATATCTCTTTAATAAATATAAATAATTTTATTAATTTAAATAATATAAAACATCACTCTTTCATTCAACAAACACTAACATATACCTTACTCCTATATCATCTGTTAACATCTCTCCCCTCAAGAAACTTCCTCCTTAATTGTCAGACAGTAACAACATTGACCGAAGATCACCCATTATCAGCAATACGGGATAGTTTGAACTATGTATCACCAATCATTATATAAAAACACTTTACCGGAATGTAAGTAGTATTTTGTTTATTTCTAATTTATTACAATTCAACAGATTATCTCTTAACAATTTGTGGGTTGTTACTTTGTCTGCTAAAGCAATTTTATGCATATTAATAAACACAGACATCTAATATTGGCATAATTACTATAACTTTTTTGATCTATATTTTTATAAGACAGCAACCTAATATGGGCTTTTTATAATTTCAGCATTTAATTTACTTTGTACCACTGACCTGATGATGCTTTGCAAATTTTAGAAAGCGAAACCGGTCGTTTTGGGTAGTAAAATTAAATTGATTGTGAGTAAGTCTAATTTATTTCTTTTACCTATTTTTTAAAATGGCCTCACACAAGCAACACATTCATGATTTAGAATAAAGATTATAATGATATAGATAGTTATAGAAAATATAGAAAGAGGGGGAATAAAGATATGTTCTTCAGTTTTATGTGCTTTTGCCAATTCTTTAAACATGTATTTGTATGTTACGAATAAAGCATTGTATGATAATAAATTAGGCATTAAAATTAACGGGCGTTCAATTAACAGTCAGCAAGTATGCAGACGATACAGTGCTGATATAGTTGGACATTTTAAGATCGACAGTGTCTTATTATAGAAATTTACAGAAGTATGGTCTACCAGTAAACAAGAACTATGCACATAAGAAAATTGAAACATCAAAAATATGTACGTACATATCCAACCAATTTAATATTGAGAAAGTACAATTATTTAAGCATTTCAGCATATTTTAAGCTCAGGATGTATCGCAGAGTATTACGAATTTCATGGGTGCAGAGAATCACCAATGTCACACAACAAAAGCCATCTGTAGAGCAGCAGATTTGAAAATACGCATAGCTATGTGATAATTGCCAATCTTCGAAACGAAGACGGCATTTAAAGAAGAAGATAAAATATCTGCAAATAAAGGATGGCAGCTAATTATTGTACATTACGGAGGAAGTGAGGGATGGTTTCCGAATGCTTTAAAATAATGTGAGGAGAAAATAGAGAATCACTGAGGATTATAATTATGTGAATTTATTTAAAAAGAAAAGATTCATATTAAACTTATGAATTGTTAGTTAAAATGGGGTTATAAGTACCGTAAAATGGGGTGAAATAGATCACTCTAAAATTATTCATTCAAAAATATGATTGTAAAATTCACTACATATTTTTTATTAATCTGTTTCAACAAGATCTAAATTAAATATTTCTCCATACAAAATATTTTTTTGGTTTAGATTTTGACTAAAAAATGCAAACCTTTTTAAGTGAATGAAAATAGCATAATATGTAATGCCGGCCGATCATGTTCACCCCACGTTATAAATATTTTAAAAAAAATGTAAGCATTCTGAAAAATGTATACTGGGGCGAAATTGATCAATGCAATTTAAACCACAATTTGCTTTCCTACAGAATTATTTTATTTACACAAAAAACAAAAATATGCTAATAAGCCCTAAATTAGGTTTCACAAAAGTTATGAATGATATTAAAAAAAACTGAACCAAAGAGCCATATTCATTAAAAACTAATATTTTCGAAAAATTGTAACCGTGTAAAATATGTCATGAAAAGTAAACTTTATTATGTTTAAACCAAAGGACGACAAAGTTGGGCTAGTATAGCAATGAAGACCATCAAAAAACATAATTTTAAACATCTTTGAACATATGTATATTAAGTTTAAAGTGATATTCTACATCTTCATTACATCAACCCGTTTTTTATACATACAAGCTGTTTCTGTTGAATTAAGGAATGCAGGATAGGGAAAATGGCAATAATATCACTCACTTCAACAGAAAATTGATCATGTTCGACCAGTTTGAAGGCCTTATTTACTTCATCCGTAAATTTATATCCTACAACGTCTAGGTCCTTTCCATTGGCTTTTTGAATTTTAGCAACATAGCAATAGTGTTGCTTCTTCCTTCTTTCTCCCAATACCTTTACTAACAGAAAAACCCCTTCTTTGATGTCATCCTTGTGTCATTATTGGCAGACTCATCCAAGTTAGACGTTTCACTTTCTGTTTCATTATCACTTGGTGGCTCTTCTTCACTGTCGCTTTCACTTTTATCAGGTTGATGAGCTACAACACTTTTTCCTGGCTCGACATTTAGTTTGGTTCGCTTAATATTTCGCCTGGATGGTGCCGCTGAATGTCTTTTCTCCTTTAGATAATGTACCCAAAAGTTGTCGATTTGGCCCTCAATTTCTTCATCTTCTTCTTTAGGAAACTTATTTAAAACTATCTTGGGGGAGAAAGGGTAAATTCCCGTGGCTGCAAAGGAGAAAACAATAATTCGTTTTATAGCGCTGTTTTCGTCCGCTGTTTTTGTTTTTTTTTGTCCATGTCCTGAAGGGTAGTATTTAAAAAGTTTTGAAAATCTTTATTATCTATTGTGTTTAATGTGGGGTGGCAGTTTTTTCAATCACTAAGAGTTTCCCTCCTTGCCATTTGAAAGGGAAGGGAAAAACCGACATCAAGTGGTTGGGTCAATTATGTTGAGTTTTTGACCAAACATATTAAGCTCACATTGTTTTTTTCGCGTAAAGATATCTCCTCATCGGTGAAATGTAAGGAAAAGTTATCTCCTATGATGATTTTTTACCCTTCAAGACGTTTTGCATGTGGTAAAAAAGTCAAATTTTAAAAATCCGTAAATGTCTGTGAATCTATCCATCCATGATGGATGCGATTATATCGAGAACCTACAGAGCGGCATCTGTCAGTACAGCAAGGTGATTCTTTTGGACCATTTTCAGTCCATTGTAAACACATCACACAAGCCGAAGCACCTATCATTATAGTCGTTGCTGATTTAGTAAAATTAAAAACTCGTTCGGGATATTTGGTCATCTTGCACATTGGCCTCGTCGTAATTAAATACATTATTAGGTGGACTATTTTCTAATTCTCTACGCAGATTGTCGAAGTAGTCAACTAAAGTTTCTTTTATAATATTAGCTCTAGGTTTTTTAATATTTGCCGCCACTTTTTGGGTAATTTCTCCTTTATGCCGTCTCAGGAATGAATATACCCAGTCAGTTCCAGGTAAGTTGTTTGTGAAAAGAGGCACTTGTCTCATCCAAAAGAATTTTTTCTAAATATTTTATATCTCGCAAGTCAAGGGGAAATCACCACTCGCCGCATATTGCAGCAATCTGTATAATGGTTTTTTCTTCGTTCGAAGATGTGAATCTCTTTTGTAAAGGGTGATTCAATATTTTTTAGTTTGACCAATATAATAGTTATTACACGAAGAACAAAGAATGTTATGGACAGTATTGCTAAGCACGTCTATAGGAGTTCTACTTTAATTTCAGAAGGTATATCATTTATAGTTAAAGCTAATTTCCATTCAATGTTATCTTATTGTCTAAAAATTCTGGTCAACCCAGAAGCAAGGTCTTTAAGATGAGAATTGTTAATAAATAAGTCATGGAATATATAAACGATTGTATTGTGGAAAGCAAGATCTGAAAATTTGATGATTCAATTTCATACTAGTTTGATTAAATTTAATTTTGTTGATGTTTATGATAAAAATAGTAGTTTAAGAATGAGATTTTTAGTCAGTAAAACAATCATTGCATATTTCTTTCATGTGGGTTTTGCATGCAAACGCTCCGTACTTCACACAAAACTTTGTAGAAGATTTGTTCAAATTTCGAGGACAAACATGGCAACGCCCGACATAATTCTGTAGTCGCACAGGGGTTTGAGGGGGATTATTTTCTATGTCCAGCAGAGATGAGCTCGCTTGCTCATTGCTCTTGGCAACCGAGGAATTGTTGATCTAACTTCAATTTGTGGTCGGATTAATTCCCAAGCACACTTTTCAAGAAAGTCACTGCGTTTTATTTTCTGTTTGGGATGATTATCCTTATACACGCAGAGGGCGTTTATGCCAAAAATATTTAATAAATTGTAAAACACAACCATTGGCCAATGTTAGGACATTTTTAGACAATTAGTTTAGTGCGGCAACATAGAGCCTGTCATATGTCTGTGCGTTTTATGTTCAAGATCACACAATCTGACGGGATCAAGTCGGCAATTGACAATTTGACATTAATCAAATAATTTCCAAGAAGACGCCACGTTTTTCTAGTAATTCACAAATTCACATGTTGTAATAATTAGTTTGTATAAAAAGTTAATAAATAATTCTATTTACTCACACAAAAGATAATTTACAGTCCACACCATTAATTAATATTATCTACCATAAGATAATCCAACAGCCAACGGCGTGTATTTCTTGCGACGTAATTCTGACACAATTGATCTACCATATCCTCGCTGATTTTGGTGTTGTTATAATCAGTGATCATTACTGGCTTTCTATCATCTCCAGTATCTTCATCCAGCATTATCATTGTGCATGGAGGATATCAATACCACCGACTTACTTTTCTTTTGGACATATGACACCATAGTGCAATCAGCTTGGAAATCAAAAAGAGACGACTTAACTTCTCGATTTTTCTGGGACAGAACTCTTGAGGAACCTCTAGTCTGTTTTTTCTTACAGTACCCAAATATGAAAGTTTTTTTCCTCAGTAAACTGTTGACCAATGATAAACTGCTAAACCAGTTGTCTGCCGTAATATTACGACTGGTACCTGCGATGGACTCTACCAACCGAAGAGTTATTTCGTTACTGGTATTTACAAATTTGTATGGACGTTCTGGCTGAGGAGTTCCCACGTAAGTTTCCAAATTGAATGTGTAAAACGTTTTTGTGTCTACCAGACCAAATGTTTTAATGCCATATTTGGCTGGCTTCGTTGGGATGTACTGCTTAAACGCACAACTTCCCCTAAATGCTAATAGTTGTTCATCTACTGTAAGATACTCACTAGGAATGAAGTTATTTTGGAAATTCACCAAAAATATTTTCAGAAGTTCTCTAATGGGTGCAAGTTTATCAATTTCTCTTCGCTTTGTTCTTGTCTCCACATTATCGAACCATAGATATCTTATGTGAAATCGAAACCTTTTCTCGCTCATTGCCAGGTAGCATGACTCAACTCCGGATCCTTGAAAATTATTCCATATTTTATGTAAATTTTTCTGGAACTTCTAATACCAATCAAGAACAATATCCCCATACATGCATGATTTCTTTGGTAATTGCTCCGTATCTTTTCAATAAAAATATTTGTCGAAACAGTTATTACTCTAATAACTGTTTCATCCAAAAATAACTCCAGGCAATCAATTTCAGTTTCAAGAGTGCGTGCGTTTCGTTTTGTCCCAGGCATAAGTTTGATGAGATTCTGAGAACGGATAAGAACTTGTTAGTTGGATCTACTCTTTTTCCATTTAGTCTTTTCCTATGTAAAAATTTTTAAGACGTGCTTTATCAGAGTCGTCTGACGTTCCTTCATCTTGGGCCAATTCCTCTTGCTCCGATGTTTCTAATTCAGAGTCTGTTTCGTGATCACTCCTTTCAGCAAAATTCACATTCACATCGAGATCATCTTCGGATTCATCATCACAGTCTTCTTCTTCCTCACTTGATATCTCCTCAAACCATCAAGACCAAACTTCCGGGTCGTTGCTTCGTTCCACCCTTCTTCTTTTATTATCAGACACATTATTATCTAAAATATATCACAGTATTTACAAGTGTACTAAATGGTAATAAATAAAAGTTACATTGAATTGTGAAAACAATAGAATCAAATATCTGCAATGTAGCCAGATGTAACGTCAGTGGACACGTGGTCTACAATCGTAGACCAGTACTGTTCTATGCTTGACAAAATACTCAACTGAAGTGCCGAACACAAATAAAACCATAAATTAGAATAAATTGCCCGTTAGCAACAGCTACTGAGATGCACGCGCATGTAAGAAAAAATGACAGAGATATACAAGTGTTTGAAAAGAGGTGGTCTACGATTGTAGGCCACGAGCCTAACGGAGGGTTAAATAAGAAATAATTATTATTGAAACGAAAATTATCAATGGTAGTTAAGGTTTTTAACGAAATGCAACAGTGATCTCTAATTCTAATATGATCCCAATTTGCTTCTATAGCAATTAAACTTATTCTCGAATGCACAATATTAAATAGACACATCAATGCTAAAGAAAACGTGGAACTTGGAATCATTAGGAAAGAATCTTTGATAAAATATGTTTTCGTAGTCATAAGCTTTATTAAGAATGTACGGAACTTATACCGAAATATTATCCGTAAATTTGTCTATAGAAGCAACTCTTAGACGAAAAGATAAAGTGGGTTTATAATTTTTTTGTACCGCATCAAACTGCCACGATATCTCTATATGTCGTTAATTCCTTATTTTGTTTTATTATCAAGCTGCTTTATTTATGATTTAATTGTTCACTGTTCTTTTAAAATTAAAAATATTATAGAGTATTAGCTATATAATATTAAGTATCTTCTAATTAAATTATAAAATTTTAGAATTAATCCTACCCTGCTATTTGATGCCCAGCAAACAAAACGTTAATGTCCGGAAGTATGCACATGCGCGTACGGAAATGACTCTCGAGCGGAAGTGCAGCTCTTCTTTATCCTACTTCCGGATTGATATTGCCTATGGTGAAGACAATGGTCTAAAGGACATTGTTGTCAATGATGTAATACGTTTAAATGCGTATAAGGGATGACTTGGGCTTATAAGGGACGATTTTGGGCATGTTCCTGATTGTAATTGCCGGGGATGGTAATGGGTAACTTATGGTTGTTTGGTCGTTTGATGAGAGATAACTGAGTTTGTTTTGTTGCAAATAATAACCGTGAATAAAACAGAAGTCAATGATGCGATTATTTTTTAGGGTGCGAATATTAAACTGTATTTATTAGACACGCTTTTTTAGACTTCGTATTAATCTTCTTACTCCAGTCGTCAGAGACAAAAATGCAAAAATCATACGAACAAGCTGAATTTTGCTGAGAATTTTGGGACCCTAAAAAACATGCAAAAAGGTTAAGAGCGTAGGAGCAAAATTTCGGGCCAATGCTTTTTAAATGCATTCTTTTTTTCAAATCCTGAGAAAACTAATAAATATTTTTGAAAAATTTAAACGCAGAATGAAAGAATACATTATTACCGATGGCCGAAAGTCCCTGAAAACTTCTATAATGTTTATTTTAATAAGTTACAGGGGTGAAAAAAAAAGAGAAAATTTACTATTATATATCTATAAAAGAGGAAATTTTCTAATGCCATAAAATACAAACGGTTCGCCAAAACAGTGACCAAAATTACATTTAACTTATCATCGCTTCCACCAACACAAGATGTAGCTCGTTTTCACAGTGTTAGAGTTTATCACCAGGAAAGACTGCGATCCTGAAGACTGGAGCTGGAAAAAACATGGAAAAATTTGGATACCAATCAAAACTTTTAAAACTCCATCAACCTGCTTAATTCTGAAATAAATTTTCTGCAGATGCAAGGGAAACTGTGAAAGCATGTGTGGTTACCGCCAAGTAGACCTCATATGCTCTGCAGTGTGCCTCTATTGTTCTTATTAAATTAAAATTAATCGAAAAATTCGAAGAATTCAAGATGAATTACACACAGTGGAGCTAATTCTAACTTCCGTCCTTTCGCAAACATTTATCTTTGATACTAAATTAGATGCTGAACCGCTGCCTAGACCATCAAAGAAAATGAAAAAATAATAGCTGGAAAACAACCTCTTAAAAAATTATATAATTATGCTCGATATTATCTCTCCTGGAAATTGTCAGTGAATTAGGCGTAATCACTTAAAAAAAAACGCAACTTCAGACTCTACCTCATAAGTGGTCGGGAAAATTCGTTCGTTTTTATTGTTTTCTTATGAGTATTCAAAAAACCGGTTAACTTCGGAGTACTGTAAAACTTAGAGAAATTGATGAAATTAAACACATTTGTAGTGCAAATTATTCGTTGAAAACCCTCTAAAATATTGCTCTGTTGTTATTTTATTGTAAAATGACTAGAAAAAAGGTTATAAGAACCAAAAGAAAGTTTATTCAAAAATTTTTAATTATTTACATACAAACTTAAGCTTATACTAATCACTATTTCTATTTCTTTCAAATTTGTGTAAAAATTTTCAGCTTTTTGAATATGAAAAAGATTTTATTTACGAGCAATAGTTTAAAAGTTATTTTAAATGTTTATAAATTAAAAGCAACCGTAATTTGGCAGAAGTGTTGTGAGTTATAAAAAAAATTCACTTTTCTTACTAATGTTATTGCAAGAAAAGGTTTTTGAAAAACAAATAGAATAACTTATAAACTACTTCACCCAAATCAACATGCATATACTTCGGGAAGATCTACCGATTCTGCACTGCGTCATGTAGTGGGAAGAATTGAAATATCGCTGGATAATAAAGAATCCACCCTAGGTATATTCATAGACATTGAGGGAGCGTTTGATAAAACCACATTCCCAACTATCACCCAACAGCTCAACGTCAGGAATGTTCCTCTGGCCATAAGCGAATGGATATTCAGTAAGCTCTCTAATAGAGCAATAAGCATAAATGTACGAGAAGAATGTACGCGTTCGGTGAGTCAACAATACACAATTTTGGACAAATATCTAGGTTGGTGTTTTACAATAGTTATAAACAGTTAACAATTTTGTTAACTTTTTTTATGTGTTAATAGATAAAGTTTTAAAATTTTACCTCAAATATTAAGCTTTTTAATGGTAAGCAAAAAATCGAAAAAATGGCCATACCTAATTAAAAAAAAAGAAGCCGATATCTCTGCAGAAAACTTATAGGTTTTTTTATATAGGGCTTTAATAACTAAAAAAAATTTTCAGACATCTAGAATTGTCAAAGTTTCTAGAGAAATCTTATTTCCCCGAGCTATTTGCTTGATAGCTTTTCCCGGTTTTATTATCACTTATCAATCAGTTGTGACACTCTCTACCAACTTTAATAACCTAACCTTATCCAGCTTAACTATACGCGTACAAAACATTTATGATTTTTTCGGGAACGTCTAATGGCTGGTAAATTTCGAAAAGAACTGTAATTATGAAGAATTAAAACAAACAACGGACGTTTACTGGTACGTATGGTAAAGTTTTAAAACAAACTAATTACTAACAAAGTAAATATGTATTTATTGACAAAATTCTTCTAAAAAACAAACCTAAAAAAACGTATTTTTAATTAAAATTGTGGTCTAGTCCCATTATCGATAATAAATATAAATTCAAATGCCACAAGAAAAGGCACATAGTTTTTAGAAATAACCTTCCCTCCACTAGGGACTTCTGTTATGCATTTTTGTAGCTTTAATGTATTTTTGTAGTTAGTATCCAGCGAACCTAAGCTCTGTAAACCCGTATAGTAACAAATAAATAGTTCTATGAAAATTGTCGTCGTATATTATTTTAATTTGATAAAATAATATTTTATAACAACTCTTACTCACGGTAAACTAATCGTGGGTCAAAACAATATTTTCTGTGATTTATATTTTATAAAAAAAAAAACTATAAATATATTTCGGTAAATTGTTCATTTTAAAATCCCATTTTAGCAGATAGATATTATGTAAATAAAAATAGCCTCTTTGTAATCTTGTAAAGTTGACTTGGGGTTCTATTTAAAATTAATAGCTTGTCAGTTAGCCACTGACCTAACCGCTGAAAAATAATGGATCCCATCAAAAATGATTAGTTAAAAAATCTCATTGAAGGGCAATGTAAAGCCCTGTCAATCCCCGGAGTATTGACTTCAATGGAATATTCAATAATACGGGGTGGATCCACGTTCGTAGATTTTTACAGTTTTAATACCACCCCAGAATTTTTCGTTTTTAACCCTAGGCAGTTGAATAAATTCCATTCAGAGCTATAATCGTCTAAGGAATTGGTATTTTGTGGTTGTAAGTGAAAGTAAACAAATTTTGCAGTTACTTTTTTTATTTCTTACTTTCTAAAATAATTGTACCAATTGCTCAATTTTACAATTTTCTCCTTTTAAGATTTCAGTTTCGGATACGATGACGTGGTATTTTGAACATTCTACAAGTATATACCTAATATTAAGTGAAAGAATTAGTGAAAGTTAGGTTTGCAGGTTTCCTTTGTGAAACGTTATGTCGACGATGTTATTTTAGCAACACCGCCTGATAAGGTCTTGGGTACCTTATCAGTGTTCATCAGTTTTGATCTTCACCTTCAATTCACATGTGAATTTAAGACATTAAGACTGTCAGAAATTTGTTTTCTAAAACTAAAACACCCTTGTCCCTTCTGGAACAAGTTAATGTCATCTATCATATACCTTGTGCTGATTGTGACTCATGTTACATCGGTCAGACAGGGAGATCACTGATAGGGCGTCTTACGACACACCGCAGTGATATCAACTTATCTAAGCATACTTGTGCTCTTGCCCAGTATGCTATTAACTCTAAGCACAAAGTGAACTTTAATGAAGTTAAGATTCTTGGCAATGAACGCAATCTCGTCAAAAGATAGTTTTTGGAAATGTGTTCAATACTAAAACACCCTAATGCTCTTAATAAGAAAACTGACATTAGTAACTTGAGCCAAATTTATCATGCATTAATTTTACAGAATTAGGCTTAATATGTTGTTTACTTTAAATTGTCCCCTAAGGTGTTTTTTTATCATATTTTCATATTTAATAATTTCAAATAAAAATAAAATAAAATAAATTTTTCTTTCTTTATTTAACTTAGATTCATCAACTTACATTTTATTAATTATTTTGTCAATATTACATTTACATATATTAAGTAATTGTTTTTTGATTGACTTGTTTAGTAAAATTGAAACTGATTCATAGAATTTTTTTCATTCACAGTTCCAAATGCTATGAACCTTGGACTGTGGAAGTTAAATCAATCTTCACCTGTTGGCTGGCTAACCAGTCACAACGTAGATTTTATAATATATGATATTTTGGATTGACCTCGCTTGCTTTGTTCATTGGTTTTCTCAACCAATCACTGGGGGGAAAATGGTGACCTTAACCACCATTTCCTTTCATTTTTTGGCTTTTTAATGACAAGTTGTCACCCAAATTTATCATATTCTTTAAATGTACCGCTCTATTGCACTAGAGGTTGGTATTTCGCCTTACTGTTATGTCATATTTTGACCTCAAGGCCACTGTCTTTTCACGTTGTTGGCGTGGGTGTTACACCTATTACATTCATTTACCTGCGGCACCTAGTAAGCTAAAGACTGGTAACTTCATTTTACTTTTAAATATTATATTTCAATCTTAATCTATTCAATAATGTTACCTAAAGTCAAAATTAAATTTAACTGATAATATACTGTTGGAAGTGCATCTTATGATCTTTCTAGTTCTCTACATATCAATATTAATGTTTTTTACAAAATTTTTTTTTTTATACATGTATGATTATCACATGTTCTTTTGCTGTGCTAAGTTTGTTAATTTGTAAACTGTACCTAGTTTCAATTAATTGTTTATACAACTTGATCTCAAAATGTCCATTGTCGTAAGCTTTTTCACACATTTAATATCATTGACTGCTACATGTCTTTTTAAGGTAACACACATGTAATAACTTTTCTATGGATGTTTGGTTTTTCATATTGTTCTTTTTAGATTAACTGATGATGCTTTCTGAGTAGAAAGCGAAACGTTGTCAATAAATAGATGAAGTAGCCACCTTCTTTGTCTTTTATTTCTCCACTTTGACCGAAAAAACCCACCACTCTTCGAGTGTTCCTTAATTTATATATATATATATATATATATATATATATATATATATATATATATATATGTATATATATATATATATATATATATATGTATATATATATATATATATATATATATATATATATATAGAGCGAATGTAGTGACATAATACCTAAATCCACAAATAAAGGTTTACGGTGTCCCCTATACTCTGTTCTTGTTCTTGCAAGTATCCTCACTACTCTTTTTTGTAGTTTAAAAATTCGATCTGCGTGAGAAGAATTACCCCAAACAGTTATTCCGTACTGTAAAAGGCTATGACATAGTGCAAAGCAGCACATTCTAAAGGTACTTTTAGGAATCATATAAACTAAGTTGCATATTAAAAATATACTTATAGCAAATCTAGAACTTATGTAATCTGCATGAGCACTCCAATTCAAATTATCATCTAGAAAGATTCCTAATAGTTTAACACTATTTCTTGAGATATACTTCCAACCGGAACTAAAAATCAAATTCTGATTTTTCTTTTAATTTAGCTTTAGCCCATTATGTACAAACCAGTTTTTTGCTTTTCGGGTATCATTATCTATTTTAATTTTTAAATTATGCTGATTTTTATTAGTTTTAATGAGAGTTGTATCATCTGCGAAGCAAGCACATTTTATAGGAAAAGTATAGTAACATAAATCGTTCAGATAAATAAGAAACGAAGTGCGTATTAATATTGAACCTTGAGGAACCCTATATTCAACAGTGTTAAACTCAGAATAGCTGTTATTAAGAAAAACTGCCTGTTTTCTATTTGTTAAGTATGATCAAAATAGATTAACAGTGTTTCCACTAATACCGTTTTTATGCATTTTTTCCAACAGTAATTCATGCGAAACACAGTCAGAAGCTTTGGATAAGTCACGCAATGTCAAAAACACAAAATGACCTTCCTCCAAGCCATCAACTATATCTCTCACAATTTTCTGTATAGCTAGTGTAGTGCTATACTTTTTTCTAAAGCCATATTGATTACAGTGAAGTATTTTGTATTTTTCTAGATATTCCATAAGTAAGTAAGAAAAACAACAGTAAGATAGTAGCAGCAGAGATGGAATGCCTGCGAAGATGCTGCAGAGTAACAAGAATTGGATAGGAGAAGTAATGACGAAATAAAGCAAAAAACATCAATAGAAACAGACATATTAACATATATAGAACAAAAAAGACTAAAGTGGTATGGACATGTAAGAAGAACTAGCCACAGCAGGTGGATAAAGAGAATAATCGAATGGAGCCCCACAGGAAGGAGAAAAAGAGGACGACCCCGAAAATCCTGGAGGAACGAAGTAGACGACGCCATGAGTAAGAGAGGCCTAAACGATGGAGAATACGACAACAGAGAGAGATGGAAGCGGTTGAGCGAGGAAAGGCAGTGAATACTGTAGAAGCCCTGAATATATATATATATATATATATATATATATATATATATATATATATATACATATATATATATATATATATATATATATATATATATATATATATATATATATATATATATATATATATATAGATATTCTAAACGAACATTTAGAATACTCTCAAAAATTTTGCCGAAAATAGGAATGATTGAGATGGGACGATAATTTTCAATTTCGTCTAAAGCTTTTTGAACACTGGTAGCACTTTTGTGACTTTTAATACATCTGGAAAATCTAATGGGTATAATTAATTTGCCAATAATCATATCGATTGTTTCCACAAGTATTTTTTTGTTTAAGAAATAAAAGTCTGTGTAGTATGCATTTTTCAATCTATGTAAAACATTCCTGATTTCAGTATCACTAACAGGTAATAAAAATAAAGAGTTGAGGTTGATATATATATATATATATATATATATATATATATATATATATATATATATATATATATATATATATATATATATATATATATATATATATATATATATATATATATATATAATTTTTCGTTTACTATATTCTTCATTATTAATATCTTCATCAAAACTAATTTTCCAACAATTCGATAATATACAACGTTCTTTAAAAAACCGATAAAATTATAAAACGAGTAAGACAATATTTACCAAACAACTGTTTTAATTAACGCCACTTAACATCCCAAAATAACATTATGTTACGCTATCTGGAACGGCGGGAGAACACTAATTATTCAATAATTAATTTAAACACTTGTTAATTGGACAACATCACGCACTTAGAATCCACCAATCCATCAAGTTAAGGCCGTTAAAAGTTGAAATCTTTAATCCAACTAACCGAGAACTCGATGATGTCATGTTTAGTAAGAGAGTGTGGTAATTAGTTTGTCGGTACATTTTATGCCATAATTTTTAATTATTTCGTCGTTTGCAATAATTACCTAGGATGGTTTTGCAAGTTTTGAATTATTCGTAAACGCATGAATCAAACGGGGAAAATGTACAAAATTGGTCCGTTAAAAGTGGGTGACATGTAGAGGACACTTGTATGGCTGATATTTAAAAAAACAAGAAAGATATTATTTTAATATAGACATCAGACAACTTAAAACTATAATTTATTTGCCAGGCACAGAGAAGGAATTACAGGGTGGACGGACAAAAAGTGACACAGGGACATTATTTTTCAGGCATTGTCTGGAAAATGACACAAAAGGGGGTACAGATTTTTCTGGTATTTTCTATTATTTTACTTTGACACCTAAGCCAGGATAAGAATCAGCCTAACATTTTTTAATGGAAATAGGGGTCAAATAAAATATCGTTATAAAGCTCTTGCAACTCCCTATACATTAGTCTTTAAATTTTTAAATTCGGTCTAATACTTTATTTGATTTATGTAAAAAATACATTTTAGCTCTTTATTAAAATTAATACTTTTAGCTCTTATTTATTTCTTAGTTGACCAAATATTGAAGCTGATGACCTCTGATAAAGGTTTTTATCCTCACATGTCGAAGCATTTGCGGAGTGATTTGTCGGCATTCGTTGACAATTTGTTGACGTAAATCATCTAAAGATGCGGGTGCTGTTCTAAAGATTTTACTTTTTAGATGTCCCCACACAAAGAAATCCAGAAGAGACCAATCTGGTGACATAGGAGGCTATTCGATGCTGATTTTTCTCCCAATTAATTGCAATGGAAAGCGTTGGTCTAGTCAGCATGATGTCAGCAGCTTAATGTGTAATCCAACATGAAAGATAGCAGGTAAAAAATGTAGAATAACGGGTAGAGAAGATAAACATCTGAAGAACAATAATTATAATATAAATTTCGAACAGTGATGAACAGATAAAATAGTTCACTTTCATTGATTTACAAGTAGCTTTAACATTTTTAATAATTTTTATCAATTATAAAGTTGAGAATAAATCAAAATATTGTAAAACATATTCTTTTTTGATGCTGAAGTATATATGAATTCCTTGTGGATAATGCATTAAGTGACCATGATATAATTGATCAAACTTTAGATCTAACTTTAGATAGCGTCGTGAGTCTAGAAAATGATAATGATAAGGAAGAATAACCAACCCCCTCACTGCCAAATTAATTCGAGAAGGTCTTCAAGTTTGCAGTAAATTAGAAAATCATTTTCGTATTAATGACCACAATTCTGAATGAGCCTTTAAATGACAACGTGAGCTGCAGAACTGCATGTCAGTAAATCGTGAGCTACATAAAAAACTACTAGCATCATCATCGCAAAGTTTAAATTAGTGATTACATTGTCAGAAAAGGGAGACCTACACAGAACGAGAATGAAGTTTGTGAAAATCAATCGCCTTTAACGCAAATATCTATTGCAGACAGTTTCTTCTGACGATAAATATGATTTTGAACCACTTTGCAAACGGTGCAAACCATTAGTAGATAGCGATAATGATTAAAAATGTAAATGTAAAACTGTATGTACTTATTACTTTCCCATAAAATAAAATTAATTTACTTTTGAATTCAATTTTTTTTAGCTTTTGTATGAATTTCTTTCAAATATTCGAAGTAATTTATCATGTAGCCTATTTCTTTTCATTTCTGTAAACTTTTTTGTTTTTGTCTTGGTTCTATGTAATTTTAGAAGGCTAGGGAACGTATCCCTACTTTTTTAAGGCAAGTAATGTCTTTTTTAAGCGATTTTTTTATGTGTACTTTTCTGTGGAACGTATCCACCGCATAAAGCGAGATGTTACTGTATTTGGTATGGTTAAAAATAGTAAATAGTGAAACACATCTGCAAAATAGCGTAATTAATTTTCTAAAAACAGTACTTGACAAATTATTTTATGCATATAACATAAGAGTAACAAATGTTTCATAATTGAACAACGACGTTAAAACACAACAAATTGACATTTGACCCAGTGACAAACGCACTCCAGCAAATTACATTCGCGATTTTGCAGTTATCGTTTTTTGAAACACTCGAGAGATGGGAATATTTTTCAGAAACTTGTTTACGAATTTATTTGTAAAATTTTATTTTAAGAAAGTGTACAGTATAAAAATACACGATAAATTGAACACTATAAATATGTTTTAACTTGTGCATATGTACGCATTCTTGCTCTTAGTAACAGCCTGAATACTTTTAGTAAAATAATAAAGACTTACTGAAAGTATTTAGGCTGTGACCATGAGAAAGAATGCAGACACATGTACAAACCAAACATTGGTAATTTATTTACGTTAGGCAAATTGGGTTTTAAACTGGTAGTTAACGGCCAGTAGTTTCTCAAAATATAGTAGGTAATTCAGATCCAAATAGTCTACATTTTAAAAAACCAACGATTAAGAAATAGTATTAGAGCCTATTGCCTAGAGCTGTAACAATTTATAATTTGCTTATAGGGCTCTAAAAAAAGGACTAAACAAGAACTGGGCTTAGGTATAGGGTGAGCAAATAAAATGAAATGTTTGTAGAGGACTGGGAGAACTAACTACGAAAAAGAAATCAAAGATGTCCTGGACAACACTACATAAGAAGATTCCTAAACTATATAAAATTAAGACGCCGTTTAAAAAAATCCTCTTGTTGCTTAGAAAAAAAGGTTTTTCTTTCCTTAGATTTGGATACAAAAAGCACTGTCCCATAAATTTCAAAACAAATTCTGGGAGAAATCAAACACCAAAAATAGGCTTCCTGGATGATAACTAAATGATTCTTCAAAATTCAGCTGCCTATTTTCCCTAAAACCATGTCGGCTTACTTAGCTCTAATGGACGCCGTTATCAAATCCTTTGTCGCGAAATACAACTTATAACCAAATGATGATTAACCCATATTACAAAGATTGCCACACGGCATTTTGAGCTTAAATAACTTTCTTTTAACCAAAACTCCGGACTAACTAATGGAATTTGCCGGCGAAAATTTGCCGGTTTTTAAAAGTCTCTGCGGGAACGATGTTTCTTCGTTCAGACTCCGAATTGTTCTCCACTCTTACCGCCACGCCAACCTCTCGTTGTCAAACTCGCATCTCCCCGTACTAGTTTATTACTCGCAACCAATCGGATCTCCTTTTTTGGATGTCTCAAATTTTTAAGCACCGGGCCTTAATTTTTTTGTGGGAACTTATATAAATTAAAACGCAGTTAAGGCGAAGTTGAACGTTGACAATTACGCAATTAATATTTTTCCCAGATTACTCTTCAAATACACTTGGGCAAACAAACTTCAGGTCGCTGGCCACGTATCAGACAGGGGCGTTTAAGTAAACAACTTTAGATCGCGGTGACATATCAGCCAGGGGCGTATCAAATACATTCTTTTTAAATATTTAAAGGAAAAAATTTATGCTACTGAGCCTATACCTATGTAAAAACGTATCAGGTGCGTATATAAGCTCAAACTATAGTTTACTATTAACATAAGTTTTCCATTAGAATTACCTGAGTTCCCTCACAAACCCTGACACAGGCGACCATATATCTCAAAGAATTAACTTAGAAATACATGAAGTAAAGAGAACGAGAATGACGCGATTTCAGCAAATGAAAACATCCTTGAAACCAGCTAAACTACTAACGAAAAATAAATGGATGACAAAGAAATTGATGACATTAATAAATACCATGCACTCCAATCTTCAGAGACGAAACTGCCACTGAACCGCTAAAAATAAAAATCATACAAACTTGCTGATTTTTTACTAAGAATGTCCATTTTGAGATCCCAAAAAATATGAAAAGTATATGAAGTTTATCACTTCTAGCTGGGAGGCTTTCCTTCCCTAAAACATCCAATATAAGAGTTGGGGGGGGGGGGGGGGGTGAAAGGAAAAAAATATATTTACAAGAATCTTACGAAAGAAATGTAGCTAGATAATGTTGAACAAAAGTATATACAGTAGATTCCCTCTATAACGAGAACTGAAATGGCAGACTAATTACCTCGTTATAAGCGGATCTCGTTATATCCAACAACAATAATATTGTGCATACATATGAATATGTAGTTTTCTAAAACATTAACTTTCTATAGTGAAGTCATTCGGAGCAATATAATATGCTAATAAATATTGTTTGAATGGCGTTTTTAAAACAAAGTTGTTTACTTTTATTGTCAATGAAATGCATTAAAACACAAAAGAGTTGTTTACTTTTACTGTCAATGATATATGTTAAAACAAAAAATCTGTATTCTGTAAATATGTATAAAGCGTATAAAGTTATTTTGTCATTTTTGACTGCTTTAAATTGTCCAGTATTCTATCTATCATATTTTCTAAAGATGTGAAACAGTTTTATGCTTCTTCATTTGCGTTTTGTCCTTGGATAAAGTTTCTGACAACCTTTAAAACACTTTCCACATCTTGTCTATTAGGACCCATATTATTAGGTGTGAATGGTCAACCCAATACAATGACACTTGTGAATCATAAATTTTACATTTCCGACTAAGAATCATAAATTGTAAGAAGTTTATTGCGGGCGGCCCGCAGTTAAAAAGGGTATTTATTTATAGCTACGGCCGGGCCAAAACGTAAAAAACACGTTTTGCAATCTTATTGTCTCTCGTTATAAGCAAATTTACCTCGCTATAAAGGGTTATAGTTCAATAGAAATTTCACGGGACATCTAATGTACCTCGTTATAAGCGAAATCTCGTAATAACCGTGTTCGTTATAAAGGGAGTATACTGTATTATAATTTTTTATTTAGAACGAACCGTCCTCTCAGAAACAACGCTTGAAGTTTTAACCGCCGATTTTGAATGTCAAGTTACGCACGAGAAATCAATTTTAAACGTTTATTCATTTAAAACCTTTATAAAAACTGATTTTATTTGCGATAAAAAAGAGCATATGAAATCTTTACTCTTCACCTTTAAAGCGCATTTTAATTTTTGACGAAAGGACACTCTAATCAAAAGATATCGAATTTTTTAATGAGTTAATAAAAATTTTATTTAAAATTTGATTTCGCGCGCATTCAAAACATGACATTCAAAATCGCCGGTCGTTCAAGCGTTGTTTCTGAGAGAATAGAGGTATATTCTACACAAAAAGTGTTAATAAACATTAGAAAAACTAAGCAGACCAAATAATTTTGGCTCGAAAAAGTTTGTTAAGAAATCGAGGACTTCCAGAAAAAGCACGACAAGTTAAATCTTCATAAATCTATTACAGGAATTAGAAAACCAAAACATGCCAACAGAAAAATTCAATAACCTTTAATTACCTAAAACATTACCTACTTAATAATGCCAACAGAAAAATGTTTGACCATCAACAACATCGAAAAGAATGGGAAAAATATGCCACTGGTATTATCCAAGATGACAGTCGAGAAAAATTGTCACACACTATTTGTAACGAGATAGAGTCCCCAGTATATTGGAATCAAAAGAGGTTATAAAACAAGCAAAAAATAACAAGGTGTCTAAAGCAAATCAAATTAACCATCTTCTTTAATAAAGTCTACAATGCAGGTAAAATACTAGAATACTGTCAGAGAAGTAGAGGCAGACCCAGAACAAGGTTCCTATTAGAAATAAGTGATAAGCGGAGGAAAGTGATAGATAGGAATGACTGGGAAGTAATTCTTGACCAGGCTATGACCAACACAGGTTTGTAAAGCCAGAACGATGATGATGACTGGTAAACCCCATTATCTACCATAGTCAAAAATTTTCAATCTCAATTGTGTTCCTTGGTAACTTGGAAACAAAAATAACACTGTTTATAAATATGATTTTTTATATATTTTTTTATATTTATATTTACAATGAAAAAAATATTACTGATATGCTTAATCGCGGTTATAATGGTACAATTCGCGTTTGGATTGCGAAGGATCCCGAACCACCAAAACCAGAACCACGACCAGCACCAGATGTACCCACACAAAAAAAATCAGGTGCTGGAATTGTAAGGCCTGATTGTCTATTTAATTTGCTCCTTTCGTTATTAATTGCTGGTATCGTCAGATACTAGAATCATTTTGGTTATTAAATAATGGAACTGTTATTAAATAACTTAGACGAACACCTCTGAACTGGCCGACGATACTTTAATTGTAACTAATGTGTACTTAAAATAGACCGTTAGGCTATCATCGTCACTAAATTCATTTAAATCAATTGAAATTACACTCTTTTGAATACGTTTCTTTCAATTAAAAACATTCCGAGAAATCCGAGAGGCCTAATGTAATCATCACTCGAAATTACTTGCAACGCACTTACTGTTTTCATCAATTTTATTGTTATTTTATTACAATTAGTGAATTTTCTTGAGATGCAATGATGACTAAACGAATCATATTTGACACCACATAAATTTGTCACGTAATTTTCATCGCTTAAGATTTATGGTACTGTTGCATTTATTAAGATCTTATTTATGTATTTTTATTACAGTATACTCCCTTTATAACGAACACGGTTATTACGAGGTTTCGCTTATAACGAGGTACATTAGATGAGGTAAATTTGCTTATAACGAGAGAAAATAAGATTGCAAAACGTGTTTTTTACGTTTTGGCCCGGCCGTAGCTATAAATAAATACCCTTTTAAACTGCGAGCCGCCCGCAATAAACTTATTACAATTTATGATTCTTAGTCGGAAATGTAAAATTTATGATTCACAAGTGTCATTGTATTGGGTTGACCATTCACACCTAATAATATGGGTCCTAATAGACAAGATGTGGAAAGTGTTTTAAAGGTTGTCAGAAATTTTATCCAAGGACAAAACTCAAATGAAGAAGCATAAAACTGTTTCACATCTTTAGAAAATATGATAGATAGAATACTGAACAATTTAAAGCAGTCAAAAATGACAAAATAACTTTATACGCTTTATACATATTTACAGAATACAGATTTTTTGTTTCAACATATATCATTGACAGTAAAAGTAAACAACTCTTTTTTGTTTTAATGCATTTCATTGACAATAAAAGTAAACAACTTTGTTTTAAAAACGCCATTCAAACAATATTTATTAGCATCTTATATTGCTCCGAATGGCTTCACTATAGAAAGTTAATGTTTTAGAAAACTACATATTCATATGTGTGCACAATATTATTGTTGTTGGATATAACGAGATCCGCTTATAACGAGGTAATTAGTCTGCCATTTCAGTTCTCGTTATAGAGGGAGTCTACTGTATTATCTTTATTTCTGTAACTAAAGATACAGACTAAACTAAAAACTAGTGCAAAAAGAACTGCGTGTCCTACAAGTATGGTTAATTGGTACTAAAGGTAATTCCATTGTTATTTGGGGATTAACTCAAATTTGGACAATTTAGAAGTTAAATGAAAAAACTAACTATAGAAAAAACTACAGAAAATTAGATTGGGAATAATAAGAGGGTCTTTACTAAATAATTTGAAGGGACAATAAAGGACAAACTGTCAAATGCAGTTTACCTCGTTAATGTCCTACCCCTCTTCAAGGTGTGGCTTGTCTTTCTGAGAATGAGAATGGTGCTAGGTTTTGTAAGAGTTCTGTTCTGCTTCGCTTTGTTGTGTGAGTTGTCTAGCATGAAGCCTAATTTGCAAATAAACCTTAAGCTCCTTCGGCATGTGTGTCGAGGCATTCACTTTTATTTCCCTCTAGACTTTTTGTCTGTAATTTGATGGCTCTAACTGACCATATCCCGATTTAATATCCCGATTTTAACCTCATATTCATGTATTTGTTTTTCCCTATTACATCCATCACATATTCGTTTATTTTGACAGTTGTATTTATGAGCTTCTTTTCTTGTATTTAAATGTGTTCTTTGTATTGTCAAGATATCAAAATTTATCAGTTCATCCATGTAACTGTTGTTGTCCTTGTCGATCTTACCATACTACGAACTGAACTGTGTGTCTTTTGTCTATAACCTACAGTTATGTTTTAGTTCACACGACTAAGTCTTCTGCGTGGGTCCTAGGCTTCTCAAGAATTTTTCTCCAGTCGTCCCTATCCATCGCTTTTCTCCGCCAAGCACGTATTCTAATATTTCTCATGTATTCATCGATGTTATCAAGGAAATTTGTTCTGATTTTTTCTTTTCTTCTCTGACCAATGGGAAGATCCATATATTTGCCTTGGTACTTTTCTTTCGAAACATCCTAACATGTTTTCATTACTTTTTGTTAGAGTCCAGATGTCTGACCCATATAATAGTACTGGGCGTATTATTGTTTTGTAGAGTTTTATTTTTCTATTTATCGATATAATTGGGGATTTAACGAGGAGGAGATTGAGCCCAAAATAGCATCTGTTAGCCGTGCAAATTCTGCGGTTTATCTCTGCGGTAGTATTATTTTCAGTGTTAAGGAGTTTTCCCAGATATACAAATTCGCTCTTTCGATGACGTCGTTTTTTATAACAAGTGGTCGTAGGATTTGTGGTTGCGTGCTTATTTTTATATATTTCGTTTTGTTGGTGTTTATCATTAAACCAATTTTTGTAGCTGAGCCCTCTTCCTCTTCCTTTATATTAAGTGCATGGTTAAAGTATTTCACCCATCTATTCAATACATCTTTCATTGTTGTTAATAGGTTGCCATTCTGACTACTGCATTGGCTTGTGGTTGCCTTGAATTATTTTCTGTTGATGTAAACTTTCTTATAGAATGTTTCTTTCCCTCTGTTGAGGTTTTCTATATATTTAAGTTCTATATTTACATGGTTTCGTTTTTTTCTTTTGTGTATCTTCTTTTCTTCTCTTTTTTTTGTCTGGTAATTCTCTAGAGTTGTTCTAGTTCGTCGGGTAAACATCTTTCTGTAAGCCTTACTCTTTTCTTTTGTTGCATTTTTGCATTCATCGTCAAACCACTGTATTTTCCGGGCACAAATTTCTGTTCCAATTTCATTTTTCGCTGCTACTTCAATGTCTTCTTTTATTCTAGTCCAGTAGGACCAAGTACCCTAGAATAGCATATTTTCCAGGTATTTTGCGGGTAGTTATCTGCGTGAGCAGTGTGAGAGCACCAGAGATTTTGACTGCAACTGCTCACTCAGATTTAAGTTCAGTTTGTTCTACTGAGACCATTTGCTTATGAGACTTCTTTCAGTCCACGCTGCTGGGTATTCACAAGTTTTATGATTACAATCACCAAACTCTCATCAGGCATGGTGCCAGCTCTTACTGTCACCAAAGCAGCTCTAGTAACATAACATCAATAATGGTGTAAGAGACGCCCTTTCAACGCTTTTGTTTAATTTCTTGCCGACAAAGATGTCTCGAAAAGTGCTCAGAAAGATTTTTGTGCCTGTGCGGGAGCAGAATGGGGACTATAGAATCTGCATAAACATGAAACACGCCGATATAGTAAAGTTTGTTAAATGTCATAAAATTCGTAGGCTTGTCCACTTGCTCTGATTATTATATATTATATTATATTATAATTATAGAAATAAAAAAATATCACTGAATGGGGACCGGCCGAAAATAGATCTCGAGGCCGCCCTAGAAAGCGTTGGTTAGAGAGTGGCGAGAATAATTTAAGGATTATAGGAATTCGGAATGGGAGAAGAGTCACCACAGAAAAGAATGGAATGCAATTGTTAAACAAGCCAAAAACCCGCAAAGGGTTTATTTATTATTGTTTGTATTTTGAGAACGATTTCCGAAGTGGAAATTAAAACGCCAGTAAACTTATTTTAAACTTCAATTGTGGCTTATTTCCATTAAAATAGTAATTACTTTAAGATGCCACAAGAAATTAGTTTCAGAACCACAGGGGGTTGTAGCGCCAGAGGAAGCAGATGATTAGCCATTACTGCGTGGCTAACATTAAAAGCTTTTAGATAAGAAGTGTTTAAATTCAAATATGGTTGTGAATTAATCGATGCATTCTTCTTCTTTTTATGTAGACATGTTGTATGTTTTCGTGGTCTTTCTACTGATCGTCTTCCCATTGGGACTGTTTCTCTATTTGTTATCATTCGGCTTATATGATCATTTCATTCTACTCTTCTATTTCTTACCCAGTTCTTGATATTCTTCACCTCGACGTAGACGTCGAATATCTGTATTTTAGTTCTGTCCTATAGTGTCTTACCATCAATTTTTCTATGAGTTTTCACCTCTGCTGTTTCTAACATTCTTTTTGCCCTGGCTGGGTCAGGTCGTGTTTCTGCCGCGTATATCATTATTGATCTGACTGACTGTTTTGTAAATTCTGACTTTCATTTCTTTCCCGATATTTTTATTTCTCCACATTGTTTCATTCAGGTAACCTGCGGCTCTGTTTTCTTTATTCACTTAATCTTTTACTTCTGTTTCGAGCTTTCCTTAACTAGTTAGTGTGATACCTAGATATTTAAACTCCATCATTATTATATGCCAGCTTCCAGCTCCAATTTACATCTTAGTTTTGCTGTTATAACCATGCATTTTGTCTTTTTTGGAAAAATTAACATGTTCAATTTTTTGGCGGTTAAATTAAATTGGTGCAGCATACGTTGTAAATCATCTTCGTAGTATTGCGTCGTCTCCCATTTAGTATCTTTTTTTAGTTCTTACTTTTCTATTATTTCATCCATGATCAGGATAAACAATAGAGAACTCAAGGAATCTCCCTGACCAATCCTATTGCCAGCTTCAATTGGGTGAGTTAGTTCTTCTTCTACTTTTACTTTTATTGTGTTGTTTTGGTAGATATTTTCGATCATTTTAATTACTCCTAGAGATATCTACATTGCGTACCATACGTGGATAACGTCATTTAATTTGTCCCGGTCAAATGCCTTTTTAAGGTCTACTAAACATATATATATATATATATATATATATATATATATATATATATATATATATATATATATATATATATATTGTTATGATGTGTTTTTTGTTTGAATGATGAGCAATGAGTATTTTTAATAATATAATATATAGGGTTTTTATCGCGGTTCTCAAAGAATTAGCTTGTAAGTACTTTTTTAAATTATCTTTATTATAACTATTATGAAACACACATATATATCTAACCTAGCCAATGTAAATTTAAAATAAACTATCTTTAAATTGATGTTCTTATAAAACTAATTAAATTCTATAGACAATGTTAAATTTAAACAAACTATCTTCAAAATTGAAATTGTTATAACACTAACTAAATTATATTAACAAAATTTTGTACCTTTCTTTCACTGAATGCCTAAATGAACTGTTTTCCACTATATAGATTCTAATCACCACTGAATGTCTTCGTACTTCGGTTATCCTTGTTTTTGGTGAAATTACTTTTTCCAATTATCAGCTTCTACCAATTTAAGATATATTTTTCTTCACCAGCATTTATAAACCACCAATCAAACCGGCAAACACCATTTATATTTATTCTTCTTTTCAAAATACCAATATCCAATTATTATAAGTTGATTTATACTAATCTCCAATCATAATATAATTTTAATTCCTTCCAATGTCCATCCAATATTCTTCTAATATACTTTTATAATCTTCAATAATTATTTGTGTATAATTATAAATGTGCATTAAATATATGCATAATTTTTAATCTTCATTTAACTCACTATATTAAACAATTGGACTATCTCCAACTAACTTTCATATTTCTTATTAAACTGCTTGACTGACTTACTAAAACTGTGAACAATTGACTTCACTAACTAATCTACTAACTTTCATAATAAACTGCTTGACTTCTGACTAAAAACTGTTATCTTGAATCCAAATCACGGGTATTTATATCTTTTTGGATATTCCAGAACCATCTGGTAAGAAATCATGTTCGATTTCGTTCTATTTCTTCGATATGGATGTTCTCGAAAAAAGTATCTGTTCCATCCACCGACATAATCATTATTCCAGAATGTTCGACCGTAAACAATGGTCACACTCTGCACTCTGGAGAATTCGTTAATGTTCCATTGATAATTTTGTTGACATTTAGGCTTTTCAGATCAGAATAAACATTCAAATTAGTAACTAACACTCTAATTTAATAAAATACACAATTCAAACAATATATTATTATAACCCCACTTTATATTCCCAATTATTTCCTAAAATGTCACTTGGAGAGTAAGTATATCTGTCTATCACTCACTGTATAGTTGGTTGCCTATGCACATGGCTCACTTAAATATATTTACAACATTAAAATACAACTTTTTACAATTATTATATGCTAATTTATTAAAAATGCCCTCACATAAATATATTTTTATTAAATTCTCTAGTATATAACTCTTAAAATAATCAAATACTTTTTTATATCTAATATTATGTAGTATATAACTTATAAATTATTTTCTATAAACCCCAATCGTCACAATATATATATATATATATATATATATATATATATATATATATATATATATATATATATATATATATATGTCGACTTGTTGTATTCTAATAATTTCTCTTGCACTTGTCTCTTTAAGAATATAGCGTCGGTTGATGATCTTTCTGACCTTAAAACTTGTTGTTCTTCTGCTAGTGATATAATTTCTTCATTCAGTTTATTTGTTATCACTTTGATTGTTAAGTGTTGTGTTTAATAAATGAATTCCTCTGTAATTTTTCGGGTCCGATTTGTCTTCTTTTCCGAAGAGAGGTGTTAGGATGCTTGATCTCTACTTGTGATATTCTGTTTTGGTATTATTTTTAGATTGGATTTGCAGTTTTAATAGTTGTTTAGTTAGATCTGGTCCCCCGTACTTTAAGAGTTCTTCGTTATTCTGTCCTCTCCTGGTAATATTCTATTTTTTAATTTCTTTAATGTTTCCTTTACCTCTTCCTTCCAAATATTTATTTCTTTGTTTGTCGTCACTTCTGGTGTTGGTGGTTCATTATCGTCACCTTTAGAAAATAGGGATCTAAAGTAGTCTGCCCATGTTTTCTTCTGAATGTACTTCGTTTTTATTAGTTCGTTCATCTCTTTTCTTTGTCTTCTGATCTTCTAGGAGCAATAGCGTATATTATAATTTATAATTATTAGTGGCTCGTAATAGACCATTACATAATTCTTAAAAGATAACCTATTTAAATTCTTCACTAATATGTGTAATTTGTGAATTGAACATATCTTCGGTTAAGCTTGTGCTTGTTTTGCAGTTCTATTACGTATTACGTAAACAACAATTTCCCATTATATAGCCGAAATAAACGTGGTTCATAGCTTCTATAAGTTTGTCCATTACCATATTGAAAAGATACGTGGACTGTTTACTAATATCACTGTCTAATTTTGTTATTTACTGTCAGTCGATTTTCTCTTTTTATTCACATTTTGTGGGACTTGCTGATTTGTCTCATGATAATTATGATAAGAGTACTAATAGTCTTGTACCTCATATCCTATAAATGACTTAATTATTCTTTCGATTATTGATATGGATAGATAATATTGATATGGATAGGTAATATTTTGATAGATTTCATCGTGTTTCAGATATCTGATTTGTTATTTTCTGCTGCTAATACGACGTAATAGGGCCTTAAAAATAATATTTTATTATTTTTCACTGCTGAAAGGTCTTTTTACAAAGTCTGAAAGTGACTTTTGCTTCTCATTTAGCCAAGTGGCTTTATTTGACCACCCATAATAAATATTTCTAAATATGTTTTTGATATACCTAGTTCTCATAGCAAACCGTGAATTAAAAGTTAAAATATGCTAAAAATACGATTAAAATCATTTATAGTAAACATATTCCATTATAAAATAATATTAAATATTTATAAAAATTTTATTTGTTAAAATATGAAGGGAAATGATAATATGCAAAACCATTACAATAACTTAACGTAACTCGTGAAAAACTCATCTGGGCCGCTGTAAAAAGCTAACTTGTATCCGGGAAACTTTATTGGAGAAAATTTGATTTAATTTTTATAACAGCACCAAAGAGGAATGAGTGGCGTAATTTCTTTTGATGCTAGCAATATAATTTCTGTATACCCAAGTATCTACAGAATTAAATTTTCAAACGATGCTTCTGGGCTGCCGCTGTACGAGAAAAGTTTCACTAGCACACCTGAATAAGAAAACAGCATAAAATTTCATATAAAAAGGAAATAGGTAGAAAGACTGGGATACATTTTTAAATTTTCATAACGTATTTTGTGTATGGAAATTTTTGGCGATCTTTTGAAATATTTAACCTTTGGAGTTTGGAATTTGATAGGAGACCTGATCTGTAAAGTAAAACATGTATAAATACAAAGTTTTAAAATATACCGGGTTAGTTGAGAAAACTACAAAAATATACACAGCCAAAGATAAAATTTTTGCTTTGATTTATTTATTATTTATATTTTCATTAAGTCGTATTTCAACAACTCTAAGAATGTCGGATCTTATTAGCTAATTCTTCCTTATTATTTAACTCTTTTTTTCTAGCTAAAATTCTTATATTCTGTGTCTTTTTGTAACTCCTTCGTTATTGCACCCATTTTAGCCACATATTCTATCGCTTCTAATTTGATCTAAAAGTTTTAAGTATCGTTTTTAATGTTTACATTTTAGTTTGGTTCGGTTTTCCGAACGGAATGACTGAATGAAAAACACAATGAAAATGACTGAAAATGCTATGTATGTTATGTTTTTCTGGACGCCAGTTTCGACGTACTGATTAAACGCTCTGTCTCTTATACGCCTCAACATCATGATCTCCTCGCTGCTGTTGAGGTTGTCGTCTGCCCAACTGATGGCCATGATTAGAGCTTTAACAGCTTCAGCAGCCGAAGTTTTTGAAACAGGTGATTTATCATGGACTTCCTTCTCTTCCGTTTCTTTATTTTGAATGGCCCTTGCAAATTCTTTATCCGTGAGCATTTCTTGGGTGTTAATTTCTTTGTCACAGCCACCTGATGCCCATTCTCGAACCTCAGATTCAGTAATTAAGGTCGTGTTGTCTTAAGCTAGCTGAGCGACAAGGGGGCTTAGAATGATGTCTTTTTCGTTGGATAAAGAGTCGTCAACATCCACTAAGTTTGGGCTCAAGTTCTTCCAAGAAAGTTGATCAAACGTTGTGAAATGGATGACCAACAATGTGCCAAATTGAAAACGACGTTCTTGGGATTAACTTTCTTCAAAGTTACTACCAGATCCGTTCCACTTTGCTCGTCAGCAAAAAGCTTCTCGATAGCGCATTTTTGTGTGCCGAATGAAATTCTGGTCTATTAGTTGAATCATAGCTGTCGTGTTGGGTGGCAAGAACATGGCAAAAATTTTACCATCTTCACTACGAAGTTCATCAGCGGATGGATGACCAGGACAGTTGTCCATCAGCAAAACTGCCTCCTGAGGGTGGTTCACACGGGCGACAAATATCAGGGACGAACTCAGTTATGAACCAATCTAAGAACAAATCTCTTTTTTGCTCTCGATACCATACGGGAAGATCAACAGATTTGAATGTACGAGGCTTGTTAGAGCCGTCCCCATAACAAGCAAAACAAAGTTTGTGAGTCCCTGAAGCATTTGCACAAGGCATAAAGGTAATTCTTTCTTTCATAATTTTTCGACCAGGAGCGTTCTTTTCTTGAGATGACATCAATGTGTGGTCTGGTAACATGCGCTAAAATAACCCACTTTTATCTGAATCGGTTCGATGCTGTCGGCACTACTCAAAAGTTTCTTACCAATAATTTTGAAGTGTCTAACTCCATGACGTCGTTTGAAGTTGTCCAACCAACCCTTACATGCTCTAAAAGCTTGGTGATTTGGTGACATTTCACGATGGAAATGACGGGCTTTTTCACACAACAATTCACCACTCACCGGAACATGTTTTTTCCGCCGTTATAGAAATCACATGAACAACACACTTTCTACCTTCGGATATTCAGGGGGTTTGATGGTTTTCCTCTTCCCTGGACAGCTTTCCGTTTCGCTGACGAACTTTTCGATCTTTTCTTTGTTCTTCTTAATATCCGTAATGGTAGATTTGCCAATACCGAACTGCTTTGAAACGAATCTGTAGCTAGTTCCTTGCTGTATCAACTTAAGAATTTTGGTATTTTGTTCGATAGTCAAAGTAACGTATTTACGTGGAGCCATAGTGATACGAAAGCACTAACACAACTAAATAATATGAGGTGGGCAAGGAAAGGGGGAGTCGCGCGAGCCCGTTTGGACTACCGCGTCGTTCGGACAACCTTGGGTTCGGATTAACGCGACCGTACTGTACATACTTCTTAGATATTTTTACTACTTTAAATTATGATTTTACTCCCACTAAAGGATCCTTCTAGTATTCTTTTTTAATCTAATCAGTAGCCGTTTCAAAAGTTTTCAAGAATAAAAAACATAAGCCAATTATATAAAAAAAATAATATTAAAGGACTAACCAGACCCTATGTAATAACTACGCTTTCTTATAAGTAATAATTATTCTAAAGGCTTAGTGTATCAAAAAGACTGAATATATTTTCAGAGATAAATAGATGAAAAATATGAAAGCCTTAGTCTAGGCGGGATCTGTCAAAATGCACATTTTCCATAGGTATCTATGTTTTTGCTGGAATCACTTCAGCATGTACCTTGTATCAATAATTACAATATGTGCCAGTCACAAACCTTGTGACTTGTGAATTTTTAAATAGAAAATTTTTAAACAACATTTTTCCAGTTCTCTTCTTCCAATTTTCTGATTAAAAAACTTAAGTCTTCTTCATCTTGTGCCAAGCCATATTGCACAGTAAAAGGCAAAATTATGTTAAAAAAAATGTGAATAGAAAAATATTGTTGGCCGTGAAATTTAGCCCACAACACTCCAAACACTAAGAACAATCTAAATCTAAAGTGAACTAGCAGTAACTCACTGTAATACATCATAATCAAGTAATATCTATATTAAAAATATTGTAATTGTCTAAAACTGCATAATCATTGTGTTTATATTGGATGATTTAATTTTTTTTATTAGACTAAATTAATTTAACTGTCTACTTAATGTAATACTCACATAAAGGCGTAAGGAATTTTACCTCGTAATATTAAAATCTGACTACGTCAGAAATTAATAAAACGTTAATAAGAACTAGAGGTGTTCTGCTTCTCAAACATATAGCACCCCATACCATAATGCTTGGTTGTCTTGCTATATGACGTTCAAGAGCCAAGTGTATATTTCGTCTCTCACCTCGAAAACCTTTTACCCTTATGCGCCCATCTAGGGCCACCCAAACAAAACCTAAATTCATCACTGAAGCACATACGATTCCATTGGCCTTTCCAGTTTTGCCGAGCTCTGCACCATTCTAAGCGTCAAGCCTTATGCTGTACTGTCAAAGGTAACAACAAAAGCGGACGATAAGCTCCTAGTTCCATTTCAAGTAATCTTTGATTAACTGTTCTTCTGGAGACTACCCTTCCTGTAGCTGCAACTAAATCATCTCTTACTTGATGTACACTGTCCCATCTATTTCTGAGAGCAAGAAGTCTAAGATAGCTCAAATCACGGCCTTGCAATATTCTAGGAAGTCCAGACACTCCACGACGCCAAGAAGTCTCATCATTGGACCACTTCCTCCAAACTCTGTTGCAAATCAAATTCCAAACACCGTTGATGGATTAGTTTTAATTCTTCATGAAATTTTCCGTAAATCAAAACGAAATAGTTATTCGTGCAGACAATAGGATATCTATGATCAGACAAATGCAGCGGCGTTGCAATATTAAACAAATTAAATTATTTGAAATCGCACTAATTACAAAATTATTACTCAATTAAATAATAAATGGAGTTTCATTGTACACAGATTGTTTTATAGATACTAAACGAGTTCGTTATTTAATCTCATTATATTGTCGAGTATCAACAAGAAAGGTGCTACCACGCGTATTAGAACTATTTTGTAGAATGAAGATGATTAAGTGTAGTACGAGTAAACAGATCAGATTGACACCAGAATCCAAAGGAATAGTTTACAATGTATTTAAATATATGCAAATACTATTTCCTGGAGATAATCGAACCAGTATTAAACAACGTGTGAGTGAAGCTACTGGAGTATCTCTACGAACAGTAGAAAAGAATCATTCAACAAGCGAGTATGTTAACAAATGCAGAGTCAAATAATACACTAAAATTTCCAGCTACAACACTTGCTAAAAGGAAAGGAACCATGACAGACTTGAATTAGTATGACAAACAGTTCATTATGAATACCATTCATCGTTTTCATGAGACTGAACGTTGTCGTGCATCATTAAAGCTTTTGCAGAAAAGGCTTGAAGAGGTGTACGAGTGGACTGGAAGTGTGAGTTCTCTCTACAGAATTGTGAAAGATTTGGGATTTAAATGAAAGAAAACGAAAGATAATCGACGTTAATTAATTGAACGGAATGTTGATGAAACCTATGTACATGCTGGAAACACTATGCCAAATAGCTGGACAGATGACAGGGGTCAAAGGATTTTTCAAAAACATTTCAAAAGGAAGTAGGTTGGTTATCGTACATGGTGGTGGGGAGATGTATTTTATACAGAGTGCCCTTTTTATGAATTCGAAAAATGATGAAAAATGGATAAAAGAACAGTTAATATCCAATTTGCCTGTTGGATCTGTTGTTGTTACTGATAATGCGTCATATCATATTGTACAAATGAATAAAGCACCCACCAGTAATTCTAAAAAAATGGATATGATATCTTGGTTGACAGAAAAAGAATTATCATTTATAACGTCAATGTTAAAACCGCAATTGTAAGAAATCATCAAACGACACAAACAAGATCATATTCAATATAAATTTAACAAAGTGCTGCAAGAATGTGGACATGTTTCTTTAAAACTTCCGCCATATCACCAGACTTGAACCCTATAGAAATGGTTTGACGCAAATAAAAAATGAAGTTGCAAAACAAAACGTTTATTTTAAGTTAGAAGACGTAAACGTGTTGGTGGAACAGGAATTTGCTAGAGTAACTGTAGATAACTGGAAGAAAGTGTGTAAACATGTTGTCAAGGTTGAAGATACGTATTTGGAAAGTGACCGTCGCATAAATGTAGTTACTGAAGAATTAAGGATTGATTTAAATGATTCTAGTGACGACGACAGTGCATCTGATTATGAAAGTGAATAATATAATTTAACATTACGATGTACCTATGTAACCTATGTGAATATAAGTTTTCCAAACTGTCCTGTATGTATGTAATATTTTTTTACTTTATTACAATCATTTCATATATTCTTCTATTTAACTTTATGACGTTTAGGTGGTTAATAATATAAACAATAAAGGTTTTAAAGTTAGAACAATCTTTGTAATTAATATTTATTAATACTGTAATACGTAATACGTATCTATGGTTTCACATACAGACAATATTCATGTGATATAATATAATAATATCTATTTAAATGTAGTACAATATTGCCAAAAATATAATCTAATATCATTGTTTAATAAAATGTGTGTACCTATATTTAACAATTTGATATAAATCATAAGTATTTTTTGGAACGCCACTGCTTTGTTTGGTGAGGCTTTACTTTTCCTAAAAATTTCCGCGACTACAGTTGAAACGTACTCTATATGATATATTTTTCTTTTATTCCAAATAAATATCCGTACCTATACAAAGTGTTGCATTTTTTTGGCTACCAGTATATATTCATGTCTTGGTAAAGTTATTATTTTATGTGGTATATATTCGAAAAAAAAAAAAATAAAATAAAAATGATGTCATTTCACTGTTGCTCAGAAATGCATAATCAAAATCTCCAAATTGGAAGATATTATCTTTATATACACGATAACTACTTAATAGCAATAAGGAACCTTATTGAGTTTCATTATGTCGTAATATTAAAATCTGGATATATGTATCAAAAAACATATTTAGTTTATTATAACCATCATCCATAAAAACGTTACTAATAAAAATTAACGACAGTACAATCGAAAATTATCAAATTATTGCCTGATTAAAGTACTTAAACAGTAATTAAATACATTAATTGTAACAAAATGTTACAGTATAAAATATTCATGCGGGTTCGTATATGAGTGTATGTATAATACAGTATCCCTAAAAAACAGACAGTTGCAGCTACATAAATTAATTACTTGGTCGTGGATTAATTTTCACTTTTAATTAATTGGGTGTTTTAATATATTTAATGCATTTTGATATGTTATAATGGACAGAGTCGGCTTCAGATCTAATTTAGTTTATCAGATTGTAACATGAAATAAAAACAGCGCTCCTCCAGTTCTTTTCCTCAATGAAAATTAAAGAAAAGGTATTCAGTAATAGTTGCTTTTCAAATTTGATAGTTTTTATGATATTACGTATGAGAATACAATAAACCTTATTAGACTTGAGAGCTTAAAATTTCAATTTACTGTAGTCTTGGAGGATGAAGAGGATGATGAAAAAGACATGTAGAGGCACTAGACCGAGAGTACGATGAGTGCCTAAAAAATAACATTAAAATAATAGTAGCAGACTTTAATGCCAACGTCGAAAGAGAGAATATATTTTCGCACACGATCGGAAAAGAGAGCCTACACGTAGACTCTAATGATATCGGTCTTAGAATCATAAACTTTGCGATGTTTAAGAACATAATAATCGATGCAAGACACTGCTAACTTATTAGATGTTAGGTCTTTTAGAAGAGCAAACATAGATAGTGATCACCATTTATTTAAAGCACGATTTAAATTTAGAATATCCAATTTAAAAAAGGAGATCGGGAAAAGAAATGAAAAAATCGACATTAATAAACGAAAAGATCCCGACATTGCAAATATATACAGACAGAAAAGAGAAGATTAAAGGACAGAAAACTTAGAAGAAGAAAAAGAAGACATTAACCAACTATGGGCAAATATACGAGACGAGATATTGTGTTACAAAAATTGGTTGAAATATTGGACAAAACCAAGTCAGAAAAAAGAAATCATTGATAAGTGCGAAATGGCCACAAAAAGAAAGAATGCAGCACATAAAAAAACGTCGACGCAGGTTGTACATGGAGAAAAGAAGAAGAGTATAGACGTCTTAGAAGAGAGGAAAAACGTATCTATCGACGCAAGAAGAGGGAATAGGAACAGAACACTTTCAATGAGATGCAAAGTTTATTCGATAAAAATAGAACAAGGAAATACTATAAATTCTTAAATAATAGCCGTCAAGAATTTAAACCAGGATTAAAAATTTGTAAAGACACTAACGGTGAAATTCTACATGATAACGGTAAAATTCTACATGATAAAAAATATAACAAAGATACACACCATCTCTTCGTCGACTTCAAAGCAGCCTATGACAGTTTGCAAAGAACTGCATTATACAATGCAATGGTAGACTTTTGGATCCC